>NW_027325833.1:0-75905 GCF_048418805.1 Vulpes vulpes
CTGGATTCTCCTCAAGCTCAATCTGCCTGATGATCTGTATCGAAGGAGGACAGAGCTGAACCAAGAGACTGGTGGCTGCCTATTCCCCATGTGGGGCCTGAAGGGCAGAAGGGACCGGGGCTTGGAAAACACCCAAACGGAGGGACCGAGCTAAGGATAGCTCTAGATGGCTGATCTTAGCAGTAGGAAATGAGAAACCAGTATGAGAATTCTCTTCTCCTTTTGGGATCAAACCCCAACACTCTCAGAGTCCTTTTTGGGTGCTTGGAGACCATCCCTAGGAACCAACCCCCACATTACAGCTATTTTGTAGGGATGCTCTTACCGTCAGGAACTTCATCCGGCCTCTTCCTCTTCTCATACACAACAATGATCACCACAAGGATAATGATTTCAGCCAGAATTCCCAAAAAAGGCCAGAGTGGGGCCAGGTGGCTCCGTACCCTGAGGATGGTGACAACGGAGGCAGAGCCAATAGAGTTGGTAGCATTACATTCATACTCGCCAGGGTCTTCTGTGATCTGGAGATTCACGATGCTCAGCTCAGTATAATTTTCCTTGTTGATGATGAAGAAACGGCCGGAGGTATTGACAATGTCCTGCTCGGGGGCAGAAAAAGTAAGAACACACAAAGGTCAGAGTAGGTGAATCCGTGTGCAAGACAAGGTGGCAAGGTCTTAGCAGGACCACTGGCTGGGATGAGGGAGCAGTGTCTAGGACCATCTTTGTCCAGGGAACTTGTGAGTACTTCATTACCGGCTTCCTTTCAATAACAACAACAACACATCAGCAAGCTTCTGGCAGAGCCAGGTTAAAGCCTCCCCTGCAGTGTCCTCTAGACTTCTCCAACTTCTATGAAGTGAATGAAAGTCCTATCCTGTAGCCTCAGAAAAGACCAACTCAATCTAGAAAATGCTACTTCAAATACAAGGGAAGAAACCATCATAGGAAGAAGATGGAGAAGGAGGGGTGTGACCTCCGCAGTCAGATATATATGCTAATCTCAGGCCTATCTGAGGACTTCAGAATTAGCACATCTATTTCACACTTGGTGAGTTCTGACAAGTCGTCTTAAACCTCCTCCAGAAAGAATGCTAAGAACTTGCTCCAGTCAGAGTAGACAAATTCCTAACTTCTCTTTCCTTTAAGAATCAGAAGGATAAAGGAAAGTTTATTCAGTCAATCAACAGCTATTTACTAACGTATGCTACGTGTCTCACATCCTACTAAGGGGAAGGGGAGACAGAAAGGGAAAAGTATGATACAAAAGTGAACAAGGAGGTTGGCCTTAAGAGGGAACCAGACCTCCAAAGGGATGGTTACAGGAACACGGCAAGAAGCCCCAAGAGACGACACATACTGAGTACTGTGGGGCACAGAGGGAGTGGCCAGTGCCAGAAAGACTCAGGGAAAGCTTCACAGAAAAGCCAGCTTTTGCCCTGGGTGGTGGGGAAGAGAGGTGATCAAGCAGGACAGGAGTGCTCCAGGCTCTTGTGGGAAGACAGAGGGGAGAGTACACAAGCAGGGGTTGAGGTGGAGCTGGGACAAGCGTACAGCACTGGGGTAATGGCAGGCAAAAATGGAATCATGTGTCAGTTGTTAGGCAACAGCTAAAGCATAATCAGAAATAGGGAAGAAAGGGGAAGATAATGACGTTTAACTATAGCAAACAGTGGTGCCTGCAACTGAGTGTGGGTATGGCTGAAATGGCAAATCAAGCCTTCAAAATAAATTATTCCCTGAAGCTTCAACTCGAGGACTTAGAAAGCTGCCAGCTTCTCTAACCCCGCTCTACTGGTTCACTAAGTCCATGTTTTTCACTTATGATCAGAAGGGATTAGTTTTTTTTGTTCCACAAGCCTTTAACCTGTAGTTTTTGAACACCATCATATGCAAGAAACCTTAACCTTTTCAATCAATGCATAATGAGATAGTGAGTGGGACCTGTCCTATTGCTACAGAATTGATGACTAAGGAGAAGCATCAAAAGTACCCCATAGTCTCGGATGAAAGTACAGCACAGGGAAGAGAGTCCGTAATATTTTAATAACAATGTATGGTAACAGACGGTGACTGCACTTAATGGTGGTGGCTACTGCATTGTGTACAGAATCGTCCATCGCTACGCTATACACCTGAAACTCCTGTAACATGTCAGCTATACAGTAGTAAAAACTTTTAAATATATATAAATATTTTTAAAGGGTATCTTTTCAAATACCATTAAATTAATTTGTAATTAGGACGTTTTCACATTTATAACTAACAGTGACTGATATTTAGGTTTCAGTATGAAAGACTGTGTTATCTTATTCATTACATGATCAAGTCTTCCACAGTGCTGTTCATTTTCCCTCCATCTCATCTGTCAAAGTCTGCCACCATTTAACTGCTTTTTTGCTATATTTCCGTATTTTTCCAGTTTTTGTTTCATTCATTTTGCAACTGTATTATGTAGCATAAAAAGATCATGACAGCTTTGTCTTTATTGTGGATTATACCTCTTTTTTTTTTTTTTTAAGATTTTATTTATTCATGAGAGACAGAGAGAGAGAGAGAGAAAGGCACAGACACAGACAGAAGCAGGCTCCATGCAGGGAGCCCGATGTGGGGCTCGATCCCCAGTCTCCTGGATCACGCCTTGGGCCAGCGGGGCTGCCCCTGGATTACACCTCCTATGATAAAAAGGAACTCTTCTGGTTTCATGTTTATTTGAATTTCACTTTCTGTAATGTTAATATTTCATTTGTTCTACGTTATATACTTTCACCATATACATCTTTGTCCATCATGTTTGTTTTAATATTTCTGCACTATTGTTATATGCAGATTATCTTTAAGCAACATTTTGTTATATTATTTCTCTGCTTTTTAATGAGGATGTTAAAAACTTTGTATTTAGTACCACTGTAATTTTTACATTTATTGTCATAAATTATGGTTTACTTTAAAAAAAGTAACCCATTATTCTTTTTAAAAAGTTCAAATAGGGCAGCCCCGGTGGCTCAGCCATTTAGCGCCGCCTTTGGCCAAGGGCGTGATCCTGGAGACTCGGGATTAAGTCCCACGTTAGACTCCCTGCATGGAGTCTGCTTCTCCCTCTGCCTGTGTCTCTCATGAATAAATAAATAAAATCTTTAAAAAATAAAAAAATAAAAAGTTCAAACAAAACTGGGAGTAGATAGCCCTTCCAGGGCTTATTAAAAGGGAGCGCCATCAAGCTATCTTATCCCCAAGTCATCACATTACCCCTTGCCCGTCTATAAAAGAGAAAACAGGCTGATAGGTGATTGGAAAAGAGTTATTTTTATTACAGGCTCAACTGCCCTAAATTAAAAGATTCTTTAAAAAAAAAAAAAATGCACTTGGCATTGCATGCAGCCTTTCACCCTGCAGCCAAGTAAAATAGGCACCAAAAGAGAATCACTCAAAGACTGGGGGTGCTAAGAACAAACCATCTTTTTCCAGTGGATAGGCAGGAGACCAAATGATGTGCCATATGCCTCTCAATCTTGGAAAAGGGCTGTTTGGAGGTGAGAAGGCAGAGACTATATCCCCACCATTTGAAGAGCCATAATGTTCAAGTTTGGTTTCCTCTACCTAACAGGGCTGCCTTCTGAATGAGCAGTCCCCAGCAGTGAAAATAATCTGTGGCTGGAGCTAAGCAGGAAAACAGAGAGGTTCAGTAAAAGTAGATCCCTTGGGGCACCTGGGTGGCTCAGTCCGTTAAGTGTCTACCCTTGGCTCAGGTCATGATCCTGGTCCTGGGATCGAGCTCTGCATGGGGCTCCCTGCTCAGCAGGGAGTCTGCTGCTCCTTCTGCCCCTCACCTACTTGTACACGCTCTCTCTTTTGCTTTCTCTTTTGAATAAATAAAATCTTAAAAAAAAAAAAATCATCCGGCCAATTAGAAAAGTTTTTTTTTTTTTAAAAAAAACATCTTTGGGAGGAGATACTATCGGATTTCCAATGTCCAAGACCGCCCTTGCGCTTTACCATGTTGCCTCAATTCCCCATCAGACCTCCCTGTGTTCCAGGAATGTACTAAATTGTTCTCATTGCCTCATCTTTCTCCAAAACAAGAAAGGTGTATTAAAACTACTTCAAGAAAATATTTTCTTTAGGACAAATGGACTAAAATTAAAAAAAAAAATGTTTAAGATTGGGGTTAAGCTCCTTCAGCCTCCTTCTTGAAGGCAAATCAGTCTAATCCCTTAGCAAACAGCCAGCTTTTAACAAATCATGTAGGGATTCCATGCTGGACGGAGACTGTCAATGACTTCTAGATTTATCATGTAACCATTTATGACTAGAACGGGTGACCCTAAGCCATGCCAGTACGGCAGGATGCAGCAACTGGCAGGTCCAGATGTCTGGACCTCCCAGTAGAAACTCCAGCAACCAGAGACCCAGGGAGAGAATCAGGGCTGCCTCCTACTCACCACGGGTATACCATTCTCCTTCTTGCGCCATATCCACTCTGGGTGCGGGTAGCCAACTGACTTGCAATACATCATGGCATCTTGCCCTTCATTCTTGTTCTCGCTCCGTTTGTGGCCAGTAATGTCAGGAGCAGCTGTAAGAAAGAGTGTTGAACAGTTACCACAAGAGCCGACTCTGAATAGGATACAAAGGTCCCACCTACTGACTCAGAGCTCTGCTTCTAATACAGCCAGTCTCTAGGCCTATCCTCATAAAAATCTTTGACAACATGAACTTCAGGTCAGAACTGAGCAATGGAACCAATCTATTCTCTACCTACCACCCAACAAAGCAGCCCAAGCAGATACCAGGATTACCATTATGTGAAGTTGTACTAACAATGTAGGTGGGTTCTCTAACCTTCTGGAAGAGAGGACACAGGCTCAACTGCCCTAAATTAAAACATTTAAAAAAAAAAAAAAAAAAGCACACAGAAGCTATTATCATCTCCTTTTCCAGTCATAGGTTTTTGGTTTTTTTCAAACTGCAGTAATAGCAATTATGGATTATATCAAATGTCCTATATTCCTTTAAGGAAATGGGAGAGCCCTAAAATCAAACACCCAAAATCAAGTCCCATTGCAAGGTATGTAAAAACAATCAATGCATGGAGAAGCTATCTGATGTGCATCAATGAGCAAGGTTCTTCTGGGAAAGAGGTAATCCAGCAAACTGGTCTTCAGAAGGGGTAAGAAAGGAATAAACAGGAAATTCAACCAGTGTCCTAAGAGATTTTATTAACAGTTTAAGAATCTGACCTATACACCTGATTTGCAGTAATCTCAATAAACCCAATCTTGGGGGAATTTCTAGATATGCTAGACGTTGCTGGTCTTCTCTGCGTTACAGGATCACTTACAAAGAAATAGCACCTGTGGTTTAAAAATTAGGTAAGTTTCAAGGATCTAAGAAATCAGAGATAGAGACTAATTCTTTGAATTTAGTCTCCTTTGATCCTAACGATACTTTCCACCATATTCCTCACCGGTTATAGTAATGTGAAAGCAGTACAATGCAGAGTAGGCCAGATGTCACTTTCTTGGCCAAGACAGGAAAGAGAATCAAGAAGCCTGGTCCAGATTCTAGTTTTGCTTGTTCTTTAATCGTTCCATGCTTCGGTTCTACAGCCATTACCAAATGAAGGTAATTCTGGCCCTGTCTACATCCAGTGCCCTTGGATAGGGAAGTTTTAAAACATTTCATCTTGAGACCACAGAAGCCTGTACAATAGAGTATTGTATCATGGGCTTACCCCATGTTCTCCCTCTAAAAGCCTGGTTTTTCTTGGCTTAAAAAATGATCCCAAGTTCTGCCACTTTCAGACTGTGCCTCCCTGCCCACCTCCAGAGGCACCCGGACAGAAATGGAGGTCCCAAGCTGTCTTTATAACCACTGCCTACCCAACTGACGCCTGCTCAGTACTACTCAGTGTGAGGGGTTTTCAAAAGAGGATGTTATACAGGAAATGTCTTTTTTTTTTTTTTCCAGGCAAACTTCCTCACTGCAGAAGGGAGTAGGCCAGCTGGCTCAATATTATTCCTACCACACCCGATTTCTCCCAAAGCCACTTGGTCACTGCTCAGACCTACTGTTCCACCACCTGCTTCCCCCTCCTCAGAGCTTTCTTCACACAATAAATAGTAAAGACCATCTTAAGTATTCCAAGGAGCAAGCTCCATGGCAATATACTAACTAAAACACCATCACGGGAAGACATAACAAGCAGAGGAGTTACATTTTGCTTCAAGTTGTGTTTCATGCATCTGACAAACATTTGTTGAGCACCTACCACATGCCAGATACATCATAGAGTGGTGGGGGGAAGGTCTTTCTGTTGAGGTGGATTTTAGCACAGTCATGAAGAAAATAAGGGAGTAGCACACTCCTATATCTGTGGGAAGAATACTCCAAATAAAAGACAAAAAAGCCGTGAGGCAGAGCTGTGCTTATTATGGACAAGGAACAGCATGGAGGAGTTTGGCTGAAACTCAGTAAGCAAGGCAAAGATGGTAGGAGAGGAGATTAGAGTGAACGGAGGAGCCCAGATGGAAGAGGACTCTGTAGGCCACTGCAGGGACTTTGGCATTTACTCTTGAGTCAGCTAGGAAGTCACTGATAAGTGCCAAGAAAAGGTATGAAATGATCTACTTGTTTAACAGCCTCCCTCTGGCTACTATGTAGACAGTTGTGTAGAGAGACAACAGTGGAAGAAAGACCATTTAGGAAGCTGTTCATATAGGCAAGGGAGAAGGTGGTTTGGATGAGGGCAGTGGCAGTAAAGTGAGGAGATTCTGATATATTTTATAGGCTGAGTTAATGTATTTGTTAATGGACTGGATGTGGGATGCAAGAGAAAAAGTCAGGGATGACTCCAAGGTTTCTGGCTTGAATAATTCTAAGAATGGAGTTGCCAGTTACTAAGATAAGAATTACAGAAGAATCAGGGTGGTTTTCTTTTTGTTGCCTTGTTTTTATTTTGTTTTGTTTAGGGATGGAACAATGGTGGTAGTAAAAACTAGGAGTTCAAAGTTTAGGACATGTTAAGCTTAAGATACTTAACATTCAAGTAGACAGCTGAATATCCAGACTGGAGCTGAGGGGAGTCGTCTAAGGTAGGGATGTAAATTTTAGGAATCAGCATATGTGTGACATATTTTTCCATTTTCATTCTCCTTTGCCCCATAGAGAATACCCACACCCCACACTGGCCCAGTTATCTAACTAATTCCAATAATACTGTGAATTTAGTATCATCAGCTTTTACCTTGGGGACTCATCCCAAGATTGCACGTTAGAATGACCTAGAAGGCTAAAAGTTGGGTTGGCTTATGGTGCCACGGCCTCTAAGAAGTTGCTATTCTGAAAGGATGCAGACGAGAAGGCCAAGACTGAGGAGAGGGATGGGAATGGTTTCACTCCTACCCTGGTGTTTAGGAGTGAAGACTTTTTCATTCATCTACTTTGGTGTTCTCCAGAGGCTTCTATTTTCAGATGTGAACATGGCCTTATAGGCTACTATGCACAGAGACAAGGAACTTAGCTACCCTCATCACACTTTGTCGGCCATATTTAAGTGTAACCTATGGGAAAGGGTCTTCAATTGTTAGATCTATTGCTGCTTTCTTCTTACTTAGTAAAGAATACTGAGTGAAGTCCTGATTATTCACCCTTGGGATGGTAGAAGCATCACTAGCTTTGTGGGCAGAGAGAAAATTCACCCCCAGTCACATCACTCTATCCCTAGAGAGAGATTATTACAACTATTACTTTAGCCTCTGAGTCAATGAAAATATTTTCCACTTCTATCATTTATGGTAGCTGCTCAATCAGAAAGCCTGTTCCTCGGATGGTAGCCACACTTGTGGTAAACATCACATGATACATAAACTTGTCAAATGACAAAACTGTATACCTGAAACTAATGTAATACTGTGTGTCAACTATGCTCAAATAGTGAAGGATAAAAAAAAAAAAAAAATAGAAAGCCTGTTCCTGTTCCACCAGCTGGGTAGGACAGTGAACTCACAGCAAGAAAGGTCACCAGGCTCTCAGAACACATGTTAGTACTGGTAGGGAAGCAAGCGGGGGCCCTTGGGGCTCAGAGTCCACTCGTGGTGGTTTTTAAACAGTCTCCAAATCCGGTGATACTCTTCCCTTCATGAAGTGAAACATAATTGTTCCTTCCCCTTGAGTGTGGCCTAGTGATGGGATTCTAATAAATGAAATAAAGCAGAAGTAGATATGTGGCTTTGGATTGTTGACGAAAGATGGTGTGGCTTTTTCCTTGCTCTCTCTTTGATCACACGTTCTGGAGAAGGTTAGCTATCATACTAGGAGCACATTCCAACAGCCTATGGAAAAGGCCCACGCGGTGAGGAAGTGAGGCCTTCCGCCCACAGCAGTCATGTGAGGCAGCCATCGAGGAAACAGATCCTCCAGATCCCATCGAGCTTTCAGAAGATCCCGAGCCACCCCACAAATTGGCTCCCTATTCCTGACCCACAAAACCAATGAGGTAGTGTTTCTTATTTTAAACCACTAAGTCTGGGGGTAATTTAACCACCCAATGAAGAAGATATAACTCTATTTACATAGAATGAAAAACTCAAATTCTGTACCAGTCTTGCACATAATTGGAACTCAAGGTCAAAAACAAATATTTAAATTGAGCTATTAGTCTCAGGGAAAGGCAAGGCGAGGCTTAGACTCTGGCATTATGAGTTCTCAGAAATCAAAGAGATACTGATTAACGTGTTCTATGTTTGCTGATATAAACAGGACTTCTGTAACTCTAATTAAACGTTTAATCAGGTCAGATACTGACAAATTTTGATTAATGGCCTATTTATGTTGATTAAATGCCTCACCTTCTATGGGCTTGCCATTTAACGAGAAACTGCTTGACCAGGGTCAGCTGGTCTGAAGATCGGTCTGAGGCATCTGACAGAGCCAAATACTCCTCACTTCCCCTTACCCATTCAGGGAGGCACAGAGGATAAGAGAGACCTTTAAAAGAGATCACAGATCCACTCGGGAAATTAACTTGCTCTCTGGCCTTGTTAGCCACATGCTCTAATATTAGACATAAGCTAATGAATAGCCTTCCAATATCCCAATGAATGGCAGCACAGGAGTTCCAAGACAGTCTTAGTTATCACCCAACAATATCTGACCCAATTTCATTATCTGGTCCCATGGCTGAGGACTAACACGTGTTCCTCAGTACCCTCTGTTGCCTGCCAAGCCTACACTTAGAGCAAAGCATCCAGCTTCTCTGTCACACTGGTGGCTGTAGAAAGTGTCCACTACTCCATTAGGCAATGGAGACATGTTCAGCTGAAACTGACATTAAACAAAGTTAAACACAACAGAGCTAAGAACGGGGTCATGGTATGGGGTTTCTTACTTGGACAGCTTATTTGGAGCTCACTTTTCAAAGCACATTCATAACCGCAAAACTCATTTTCCAAAGAAACTCCATCCTTAAAGGTGGCAATGAGCAGGCTCTTTCTAAGTAAGCATACTGATTCCATATCATGGTCTCATTGCTTCTTTTATGCAACCTATCAAATCCCAGAGACACATCATCTTTGCTGTAGGCAAACTTAGAGGCTTGGCTGAAGGCAGAGAGTGTTAAGATTTACTATTAAGCCAAGGGCTAAGCCCAAGAAGCAATATGAGACTGGTCAAAATGGAAGCAAGAAGGATGTTGACTTGTGACTCAATAAGCCTTCTCCACAAAGAGAAGTTTGTTTCATCATCGGTTGTGAAGACTAGAGCAGTCTGGGACTTGTGCTGCCTTCTGTAACTGAGGCTCTTCCCTTTCCAGCAGGTGAGAGCATTGAGTGGATGGCAAGTAAAGTCTCCTCTAAGACAGTGATTCTAACCTTGGCTGTACACTATAATCCCCCGGGTGCTCTTCATAAGCCTGAAGTCCAGGCCACATTGCCTACACATTAAATCAAGTTTGAGAACCACTGCTCTCATACCTTTCCTGGCATGAGATTTGAGATTACGGGAGCAATAAGGAGGAACTATCCCTTAAGATAGGGAGAGGAGTGGAGGTATTAGGGAACTGATGTGACATTCCCAAAGTTGAGAAGTTGACAGAGCCACTACCACAAGGAAAAGAAGCTTAGAGATCATTTCCTTCAATAACCCAACCTCTCCTTTGTGTCCATATAAGGGAACCACAGACTACTGGAGCCTTACAGAAACTCTAAGGCCATCTATCTTATATTGCTTCATCACACTTGTGGAAGCTGAGGCCTGAGGAAAGACAGAGAATAGCTAGAGCCATAGCAAATTTCATGGCAGAGCAGGATTAGAACCCATTTCTTCTCTCAGTTCAAGGCCTTCCTGCTGTTATATGCTGAACACAGCAACATGGCTTAATGCTTAGCAGCACAGGCTCTGGCATGAGAGTGCCTGGGTGAGAACTCCTGTTCTACTGGTTATCTGTCACACTGGGCCATTCATCTTATTCCCTTGAGCCTCCATGTTCTCCCCTGGAAAGTGGAAATAATAATGGTGTCTTCATCCAAGTTGTGAAGACTATAAGGGAGGACAAGAATAGTAATGCATCTAGCACAGTGCCTGGCATACGGTTAATATGCAATGTTAGTCATTCTTCTCAACAAAGGTCAGGGTGGCACTTTAAAGACAGGAAAAGAAAGAATACGTATGGTTATTTGGGCTGAGGTTGATGCTCAAAATGTTCTAGCAGCTTCAAAGTATTATTATTTTGATCAAAGACTTCTCAAGTATGGGCAATTCTGAGTCAGAACCAGCTTTGACATAAGCTCTGACCTCAAGGCTGTCAGTACCTATCAAACTTGCCTCCTTGCCTATCAAATTAGCTACCTATCAAATAAATACCCATGAAAATGCTCTGCAGGCTGAAAATGCTGTACAAATGAGAGATGTGTATTATTACTCTTCATGATATTGTCATCACCATACAATCCATGTCAGCTAGTTTGAACTTTAATGTATCACTTGTAAGACCATACAAGAGAGTAGTAAACAGGGATGCAGGACAAGGTGACTTACAGAAATCCTAACATTTAGTCATAACGTTAAAATACAAAGAGAGCTGAGAGTATGGAGGGAAAAACATAGATAGATGATAAAACCATGATAAGCCTTAGCTCTCACCTGAGTCCCCCAAAGACTGAAACTCATTTGAAATGCCCAGTGAGCAGGGAGACATAATGTTGAGCTTAATAAAACAAGTAAGACTCTCAACCCAGACCTTCCTAGGGCAGGGATGTACCTTTAACAAGAGGCAGTGGCATATCTATTGCAAAGGATTTTGTGGCCACCAAAATCCTTTTCTAAAAACAAAATAAAATTCAAATTCTTGTTTCTTGGATTAATCAAAATAATTGAGTGATGAGGACAGGGTGAGAGTCATGAAGGGGATTTTCTCCTTTTTTTGTAAATTACATGGCCTTTTTTATGTGCTTTGTTACAAGCACATTTTTCTTTTTAAAATTTTAGAAAAAGAAAGGGGAAGAGAGAGGGAGTAAGAGTTAGAAAGGTTAAATAATCATAGGAATAGAAAATTCAACACTTATCCATTCACGAATACTCTATAACAAGCTGTGCAGTCTCTAGAAGACACAACCCCTGAAGAGTCAAAAAGCTGGGGAAACGATGCCTCCCCCCAGTTATCTAAGAGGATCCTCAGACAGGCTGGGCTATGGCACAGAGGTCCCACTAAGGTCTAGTCATTGTGGTTTCCTCTCCTCTGGCCAGCCCTGCTCTTTCACCCCCAGCATCTGCTCAGGTCACCTGCCAGATACCTAAGAAATGTAATCCTAAACAGTAATAGTATCTTCCTGTTTACACTGTGCCGCATTCTTGGCCTTTTAAAAAAAGTAAAAGAAAAAAAAAAACAAACCCTACTTCATATGCAAGGCCGTCCCTACTACATGTAGACATTACCATTCTCAAAACCCCTTTCTTGACAGGGATCTACAGGCTAGGATAGAAAAACACTGCCACTTCAAGTCTGTTCCTGAACAGGTGCCCCTATCACTCCTTCAGCCTTCTTTTCTCTTCACCATAAGTAACTCAGGGCGTGGTGATCTGCTATACAGTGCCCAGTTCTGGTCTCGTCTAAGCCCTTCACTCCTCACAGTGCTAAGTTCAAACAACCCCCCAGGACGAGGTGCTGAACTGCAATAAAAGCCGAATGGGGGGGGGGGGAGGGGGAAGAACTGAGGACTGCAGAACAGGTGCTAAAGAAATCTATCTGTATGGTGTAAATTATACTGCCCTGAAATGCCAATTTTAGTTAAGCCACAAAGGAAGAATCTGAGAGACTCCTTTCAGCAGAGGTCACTTAAGTTTCTTGAATCTCTCTCAAGTACAACTATCTCTTTACCTGTATTAATCAGCAGATTTTTAAAATCATTCTAGCTATAAAAAGATAACTATCTTTTACCCCACCATAGGGGCAACTGAAGAAATAAAACCAGAGTTTATATGAAAATGCTTTGGGAAGCAATGCCTCCCCTACGCCTCTTATCCCCTTCTCTCTCAATGCAGGGCAGTTTGCAACCCCAACCACCTAGCTTAGAATATGATCCTGGGACTATGGCAAATCTTTTTAAAGTTAAACAGAAAAAGTCAAATGTTCAGTCTTTACAGCCTAAACTAATAATCACCTAAAAGATATTAAAAGTTCAGCTGTTATTCCTTGTGAATTTGAGAGACTAATGTATCTGTCCAAGCTAATCACAGAATACGCTTTAGGAATTCTACAAAAGAGAATTCTCTTAGGGTCTACTCCTTTAAAATCAGGATATCACCTCCCACCCCAATCTTCCTCACAGAGCTCCTGGGCAGTAAAATCCAATAGTGCAGCACACAGTCATGCCGATAAATCAGAAGCATGGAAGTTTTAACTTCCTTTGAAAACTCTCTGCCTGCAGCTTCCTATTCTCTCCTGCTCCAGACCACGACCTTCTATCTGCTGAAGGGAAAGTGGGGAAAGTGAGGAAAGATGCCTCAGAGGCCACTTTAGTAGCCAACCCGATGAGAAACCACCTCTGTCTCCGCTCCTGAAAGTGCTGCTAGAAATTATTAGAGCCAAATCAGCATGATCACAGTGAAGCCAGGACTTGCAACTGCATGTAATCACCCTTAGGCTTGGGGAGGACAGTTAACTACACACACCTTTTCCCCTCCCTCACCCATCCTGTTACCTCCACGCTTGGGACTTTGTGCCAAAGGCTCAGCCTGGAATGCTGCACAGCCACCAGTACCTCATGGAGGAGGGAAACAACTCCCCACATAGCCCGGCTCACCCAGGCAAGGACAGGCACTTGACTGGCTTAGAGAAAAGGCCTTCTCATACCTTCATCATCATGTTGAACAAATCTGTCATCCGTCAAAAACAGAGATAAACTCAGACCTCTCCAAGAAAAGCCCTGAATTAATCAAATCCCAGGTTGTCTGGCCTACGTGGACTGTAACCATACCAGTGTGACTCAACCCCTTCAGGCATTTAGAATTCAGTCTGGCAGCTAGAGGAGAGATACTGGCTGTCCTTACATTGACTTACAAGTCAGGGCTGTGTCAGCAAGACACTACTTTCATTTAATAACAACATATAAATGAAACTTAGAATCTAAGCCTTTCTTTAAACTTCTGGTCTTCTAATTACTATTATTATTTTTTAAGATTTATTTTATTTATCCATGAGAGACACAGAGAGAGAGAGGGGCAGAGACACAGGCAGAGGGAGAAGCAGGCTCCATGCAGGGAGCCCGACGCGGGACACGATCCTGGGTCTCCAGGACTAGGCCCTAGGGCTGAAGGCCGCGCCAAACCGCTAAGCCACCTGGGCTGCCCAAGTCTTCTAATTATTTTAACACAGATCTGAATACCTATTATAGGACCTTCCCATTTCCTAAATTTATCCTTCCAGCTGCTAAGGATCACCTGTAGATTTAAGTCTGTATCCTTCCTAAGCAAAATTCAGACTAAAAAAAAAAAAAAAAACCAAAATCCCCAAACCCCTCATCTCTTCAGTCTGTCCTCAAACAAGAGCCCTGCCTGCCTCTGGACATTTTATAAAATAGAAAAACATGGGCCTGAGTGTCAAGACATGAGTTCTAACGCTAGTTCTGTCTCAAACCACTCTGTGACCCAGAGTTCACGGCTGCACTATTCTGGGTCTCAGCTGCTTCTCTGAAGTAACACAGGAAAGCTGGATTCACGATGTTAGGTAGCTCTAACTTCCAAGTTCACTTGTCCCTTCTCTTACAGTTCTCCTAGAGTTCCCTTCCTTTCTGGGAACTTTCAGCTACATGTTTAAGATGCAGCTGCATCTTTAAGATGCCATGCACCCAGTTTCTATTAAAATTCCAATGAATCATCCACAGATAGTTTATGTTCATCCTACACATTGTATTTTTCCAGATTCTGCTGGCCCATTGGAGAGATCTATGTATAATATTTGTAAGGCACTATTTGTTCTAAGAGATTTACATAGGTTGAATGATATGAAGCTGCCAACATCCAAACATTTTTACCATACAGAAACAGCAATTTCATATGATTCAAATTACCACATTAACTTATTTATTCCTCCTTACAATCCCCAT
The DNA here is from genome assembly GCF_048418805.1 of Vulpes vulpes. Taxonomy (NCBI): domain Eukaryota; kingdom Metazoa; phylum Chordata; class Mammalia; order Carnivora; family Canidae; genus Vulpes; species Vulpes vulpes. The sequence goes on from NW_027325833.1 coordinate 14,601, forward strand.
GAGGTAGGTTTTACAAATGAGGAAATGGGAGCACAAAGAAGTTAAGAACTTGCCACAGTCACAGAGCTAAGAGATGACAGGGTTTGGATTTAAACCTGGGCAGCTAAGCTCCTGAGCCTGTGGTCCTACCATAATGTTTTATTGCCTCCCGTACTGGGAACAAGAACAGCTTGAAGAATGTGAGTCCAGACCAAAGTAGTGTCTCAGAAGGAGAGTGAGAGGCTCACACTGCAGCCTCTGTTGGGTTGTACCTTTCACTTCAATGGTGGCATTTGCTTTAGGAGCACTGACAAAGTGATATACACAGTGGTATTCGCCTGAATCCTCAGCTCTCGGCTTATTGATCCTGCAGAGATGAGAAAAAAAATGAAGTGAGGAAGCTGGGAACAAATATACAACAAAATATACAACAAAATAAGAATCAAAAGGGCAACCAGGGACCTTGCTCTCCAAACCGTGTCCCTGAATGCAACTCACCTCCTCCTAACTGAAAGCAAAAACCTCCCTCCACGTATTACAAAACATTAGAGCTTCACTCCTTACTGGGTGCCTGGAATACAAAGATGGAATGATACATGGTCTCTAACCTTAAACAAGTAATCAAAATAGAGGGCTGTACAAAATACTCTAGATTATATTTAGATATAGAGGATGGAGCCATCACTAAAAAAACCTTGCTTACCTCATGTTTCTAGTCAAATAAGTAAGAGCAGGAAAAAAGGCAAACCGCAAACCTTCTTCTGTGCTCCCCTTTTAAAGACCCTGTTTTGGTAGTTTTGTTCTTCCCACACAGTATTTCGGTACCATGCCTTTTAATCTCACTCACAGGATCCAAGGAATAGTGGGCGGAACAAATCTCTGTAATCAGAGCACCAGCCACAGAGATGCAGCTAAACTTTTAAGACACTTAAGTACAGCTAGAACCCTAAGGTCCTGCATGATCTCCTTCCTATGATCATCTCAGCCACTTCCTAATCCTGCTGGGCTCTTTTCAGTTTTTCTTGTTCCTTCCTCAAAACCTAGACACAAGATGTTTCTTTACAGAGAATGCTCTTCCCATCACTCTTAGCCTAATCTAACTCCTTCTGCATCGGTCTTGGCTCACATCATTTCTTCCTACCCTCAATCAAAGTGACATCCCTCTACCTGACATTCTTGCTCATACTACAGTGTAATTCTTCACACACATGCATCAAAACATATAATTATATATTTACGTGATTGCCTGATGAATGTCCAGTTTCCCAAAAGACCAAGTTCTATGGACAGGCACTGGGTATAGAATTGCTGCATAATTCTATACCCAGTGCACATGGCCTGGCCTGAAATATAGCAGAGTGAATGAATAAATAAATGAGCAAATGACTGAATGAATGTAAACTCAGAGTGAACAGCTGTGCAGAGATCCTGATCAAGTTAAGCAGAGTGACAAGAAGGACTGTAGGACATGTGCACGGCTAGAACAGCACTTCCTCTGAATTCCACAGGGTGATCCTAAACAAGCTTTCCCTGACAATGAGCTTCACACCAGCTCAGTACACTAGGGCTTTATACACATACCCCAAAACTTACATAGAAAGGCTGGTGTCTAATTACTGAAGAGAAATCTACATCAGAAGATGATCATCATACAGCTCCTGCTCTTTTGGCTCAGTGGTAAAATGTGGTACTTGTGATGGTCAAATCTACATTGTACTAATGTCTGAGAAAAACCCCTAGCCTTAACCACTGACTGGCTCAATATATTTATCCATCTTACTGTTCATCCCAAAAGATCATGGATGAGGAGAGACAATATATCCCTAGGACTACCTCGGCATACCCGCGGCAGCATAACATTCTTAGAGGAACAGCCAAGAGTCTTCTAAATTTGATACAAGGGGCTTTTCTTAAATCAATATGCTCCCAATAGGGAAAACAGACACAAGTCAGCTGCTCTTAGCAAATGTTCCAGAGTTTGGAGGAAGAGCAGCAGCTGTATCTTCAGAGCTCAGACTAACTTAACTCTAAGATCCTTGAAAAGATCCTTGAAAAGATGACTCCCAAGCTTGAGCCCATGCCTGTGGGTTCAAAATCTCCCCTACATCATTCCCTTCAACTAGCTACTGGGAAACAACTGAAGCAAATGGAAAACAACCCCAATAGCCAAGCAGGTGCAGGGTCTCTCAGACTGGTCCACTGATCACTTAATAGGTGGCCCAAGAGACTCATCAGCCATTACTTCACAAAATGTGGGAGAACACAGATTCCCTGAAAAACTCTGACAATGCAGGACACCCCTGGAGAGCTGCAAATAAGCTGACCAAACAAAGAAGGAAGAAGAAGAGAAGGAGGACGAGGAGGAGGAGGAAGCATTTTATAAAGTCAAACTCGAATTTATAAAGCTACAGTTCAAAGCCATGTGGGTGACATAGTACAAGACCTCGGTGAAACAAAATTGGATGTCTGGTACCTTGAAAGAGTAATTATAAAAATACAAACTTGTAAAACTAACAAATAGACCAAGAACATATGCCTTTCATCCTACCCAACAGTTCTATGTGATTAAGCTTTTCCAAACTATGAGAATATGTCTGAGGCTATATTTCCAATTTAATATCAAAAGAAACTACAGTGGAGATAGATTAAACTTGCCACTAAAATGGTATGTTAAAGCAGGAAGAAAAAGAAAAAAAAAAAAAAAAACCAAAAACCTAGATTCTAGATTCTAAAAAGTCAGGAGACAGAGAACCTAGCCTTGCTTCTGAAATTTACTAGATAGACTATTTGGCCTTGAAAATAGTTAAGAGTTATTACTCTTTGAGTTTTAGTTTCCTTACTTGAAAAAAAAAAAGGATCCTGATTATGGGTCAATTAAATAAGGGATATGAAAAGATCTCAATTTTGCAAAATATTGCAGAAGGTCCTTGCATGCAGATTTTCCTGGTCTTACTCCAGTGCACTCTTTCTTTGTACGGACTCAACCTGACAAACAAAATCAGCCAATCCTTTTCCAGATTAGTTTTCAACCACAAACTATTCTGAAAGGTGAGGTGCCATGTGTTCTAGGTATTCCAAAAAAGCACCAAATCTTTGGGGGCCAGGTTAACTTCAGCCGGCAAATATTCCCCTTTCATCAAATGATGTTTCCAGGTTACCATCCTTAATCCACTGGTCTTGATCAGGTTATGGTCCTATTAATTACTCTCAAGAGGTAACTCAGACATCTATCCAGGAGAAAGATCACTTAGGGTGCTCTTGCTCTAAGAGTCCTAAGGCAGATTTCATTCTGATTCTTTAAACCCCTGGATTAAGTCAAAAGACCTGCATTCTAATTGTGACTTTCCTACTGACTAGCATGGTTACCCTAAGCAAATCACTCTCAATGCCTTCTGTTTCTCTATTATCATAGTGAGGGAAACATTTATGACTCTCAAATCTGGCTATTCATTAGAATGCTTTGGAAATCTTTCAAAGATTCCTGGGCCTCACCCTAGATATACTGGATTAGAGTCTCTGGAGAAAGACCATATATATCTTCTGTGTCTCCTTCATAACCTAGCTGTGGATTATGAATGTCCACAGTAAGCTCAGCAATGCTCCCTTCCACCTTCCCAGGAACTGCCAGCCCCTCTCACCTGTATTCCATGTTGCTGGCATTCTTGCGAGTGGCGGTCAGTTCTACCCCATTCTTTGTCCAGTAGCTGTATGTAAGGGTATGAGAACTGGAGGTGAGGTTACACTGCAGGGTGACGGGGAGAACAGGGCTGTCTCGAAGAATGATCTCTTCACTGGTGACAATCCTTGGCTCTGTAATAAGAGTGCACAGTGATAGGGAGCCATAGCCTTCCATTCTTTGTAGCCCTGGCCTGAGAATCAGATGGGGTAGGATGGGGAGACTAGAAAAGAGGGAGGGCAGACAGGACCACCACATGAGGAATTTCACTTTACCACTTTAGAGGAAGTCAAGAAAGGAAAAAACAATGATTATAAGCAAATGACCACTAGCGCAGACAACAGCCTGAAGACCAGTTGGCCTAGACGTGAAAAGAATGGGAGTATTACGGGTACTTGTACTGGCAACAATCCACTTATACTTTTGAACACCACCGTTTTATGATTTAAGAACGACCAACCAATTCAGCTTCAATTAGTAAACCAGGCTCCACCTTGCAGTTCTGAAGACAAAAGCAGTATCATTTGTATATAACTAATAAACTCCCTGTGGAGTCACTAGGCCCTGGAACAGTAATAGCTATAATTAGATAATACATGTATGGCTTTTCCCACATTTAATTCTGATAAACCTATGGCAAACCAGCCATGGCCATTAATTATGTAGAAACAAACAGTGTAGATCCTAAAAGCAAATTTCCTGCCAGAAGTCAATTGCATTTTCCAAATTTGGCCAAGGGAAAATTCTTAAGGAACCATCAACAGTTCTTCTCTCCAGCCCATATTTATTCCCAAAGCTTTTTCAGAATTGTTATTTAAAACACATTCCATTGTGCAGATAACAGAGTGTGATATGTGCTGGTATCATGGGCTCCTAGCATTTTTAGAGCTAAAAGGCCCTTAGAGTTCACTGAATCCCACTCTTTAAGAGCTAGAAACAGAAAATGACTTGTGCAAGGCCATAGTTATTGTTAGTGTCAACACTGGGCCTAGAACACACATCTGACTAAATTCTCTATCTCTGCCTCCCTCCCCCAGCTCCATACCCCCAACACACACACTTTCCACCCTATAGCAATTTATATACTTCATCTTCTGATTCTCTCCTGGGCTTAGATAACCTGGGGTCATTAGTTTAAAATCTATAAAAATAACCTCAAATATTAGAACACACTGAGCAGAAATGTTTTAAGGCACACTCTATCATTCCTAGAAGGTTCATACTTTAAAGCCTTTTGAATTCCATCACTATATTAAAGTCAAGATGTCTGTTTGTTGTCTTGTTGTTCCTCTATCTAATCTTCTCCTAAGCTTAGCTGCTATTCTACTTTTGGTCAGACATTTTCAGGTGAATTCTAAACTTTTCCCATCCACATTAGAGGTATTTCCTCTTTTGTTCTTTTTCCAATTGTTTCTCAGAAATTCTTGATTAACTTCTCATTTCCCTGCACCTGACAACTCGGTAGCAGCAACCTGACACCATTTTATGCAGTACAGTGCTGACTCTTAACTCTTGAGGATAGAACTCACTCCCTCCACTGGAACTAATAAGCTTTGTTCCCTGTTCAGGGAGGGGGATGGAATGGAAAAGTCATGGGACACTTGAAAAATATAATGCCCAAGGACCTCTTAATCAATGCAACATTTCTGACTACGGAGCTCCTTTCAAAGAAAACTGTGACAAATAAAGCAAATCCTTAAGTCTGTTCAATTAAATGGGTTCTCACTATTTTCCAATTCTGGCAAAGGGATAGTGGTTATCTTCCATTCAGCACTGGTCCTTACTGGTAACATCAAACAGGGTCTCTATGTACAGATAATGGAGGCATAGCAGCCACTAAGACAGAAGCAGATGCATGTAAACACGTTAGCGCAGTGGTGTCCCATGGTTTCCAAAACACACTGGACAGAAGCCAAGTCCCTGGGCCTTAAGTCGAGCAGAACGGCTGCAAACCCTGCAATGGAAGGCGCACATACACCATCAGCAGAAAGCACCACAATTCCAAGAAAAATCAAAACCAAGCAAAAACAAAAGAGAGAACCAGTACTCCACAGAAATTAAAAATATAAAGGCAACATTAAAACCCAAACACACTTTTAGGTTTTTACTAAATTTTTATTATCCAATTTTATTTTCTGTCCCATTTGGGACTCTCCTTCTGGCTCTTCTTCTCAGACTGCACTGAGAAAGGGTAAACTCTGAGGATGAGGCCAAGAGCTTCCAGATGTTTCAACACAAGGAGGCCAAAGTAAATGCTACTCTTACCTGTGACGATGCAAATGCCCACTGCAGCTCAAGGAGATTAAGAAGGTGATGAGAGCAACCTGGAGACTTTCTGCCAAGAATTCTTGGAAGGCAAAGGAAAGCTCTTTTCCCCTTACGTGTTAAAGATCCAGGAGAGAGTCAGCTGGGAGCAAGTGGATAATTTAAATAGGTTTAAATATGATTCTGCAACATAGGAGGGCTGTGGGGTAGGGTAACCTCCCTCTGATGATTGCTGTATATGGAAACCAGTGCTAAACCAAAGCTCCTTGGCCAGGGTGCCACACCTGCATTTTGCACCAGGATGAAGGTGGAGCTTTTATTTCTGTGGTTTAATATTGCGCATGAAAGTCCACGAGAGATGAACAAAAATGTTTACTTGCCACTGACTCCCTATTTAGAAGTAGTGGATGGGAGATCCTTAGCCTCACCACCACTCTTGTGTAGAAGAACATGCTATGGCCAGAGAGATACCTAAAAACTGGGCATATTTCTCTTCCTGCCTTACCTTACTCAAGGAGCTTTGGGGAAAAGTACTGTCAAGAAGTCATCCTTAGAAGACTTCAACCACCTCCTGGAGGCAAATGTCCTTGGAATGCTAAGACCACAAAACAATCCAATTAGAGTGAATTCAGGATGTTTTTAAAAAGTAACAGCAGCAGCTTGGCTCTCTAAAACAGTTAACTAGGGCTGACTGATGGGGAAGTCTGGGATAAGACTTAAACTGGCCAGGATTTGGTTTAACCACATGCAGACACTTCTAAAGTAGGAAGTTTATTTCCAAGTAAACTGGGGGAATGTTACGTATTTTCAAAACTGAATTGGTAGGTAAGTGCCCCCTGAAGACTCATCATCTTCTAGCCCCAAGGCATGACCTTTTAATTATGAGTCTACTTGAGTCAAGCTCCTGGACGTACAAGTACCAAATGCCCAGCCCAGTCCATGCCTACAAACTTCTGCAGATCTTTGTGGCCATTTGGGTAATTCTGGTTTTATAAGGAAAGGAGCAGGGGGGGCAGGAGAAGGAAGCGTGCAAGGGAAAAACTGTTAAATAAAAGAAAATTGCTGGGTTAATATTCCCCATTTTCACATAGACAAGGTTTTCTTTTCCCCTTTCCAGAAGCAGGTTCTCTGATTGAACAGTGCCAGCTGCAGCAGCCTCTCCTCTCTCTCCCCTAAGACCTATCCTCTTCATAAGCATCTTCTAAGGTACTATAAAGAATAGACAACTAATCTGCTATATTCCACATAAGTATACAGATTCAGGGCCCATGTCCTATTATTTCCTGCATTATTATCAAACTCCTCATAAATGTGTTTTTACTATTTTTACTTACTCTTTCTAAATCAATCAGTTCCTTAAGCCAGAACTGGCTATAAGTCTGAGTTCTTGAAGAGAAGGCAAAAACCCAAAGCATCTTTCCATTAAGTAGAGTATGCTCCCTCAATTAAAATCAAGTCAGATGTGGGGCTAGAACTAACTCTTTCTGGCCAGGAGCACTAGCTCTGTGGTGGCTTCTTCCTCCCTCTCCTTTCCACTACATGAGTAGCAAGACACTTTTCAGAAAAAGAGGTGGCCACAAAAGCTCCCGGGTCTAATGTCTTACTTGTACCTGCTACAACAGATGAAGAGAAGAATTCTGAGCCAGCCGCTTAGGCTCTCCCTCATCACTTAGTTGGAATTTAGTTTCTTCTTTTTTCAAAATACAAGAAAAGGCCAGTATGAATGGCTTCCAAACTATTTCTGGGGTTGCCAGTCTCTGGGATAAGGAGGACTGTGCCAACAGTCAGTCATCAGAGTCAATCTGTGAACAGGAAGCAGATACAACTCTGACTTTGAAACAGCATGATGGGGTTTAAAAAAAAAAAATACTTTGCATTTTAGTGTCACCTGGTGCCTAACAGCAAGACATACAAAGGAAATCTCGGGCTGTTGCTTTTAAGAGAAGAGGAGACTGGATGGGCAGGACCAGTAAGGAGTGTACTGCTGTAGTGGAGGGCTGTTATCAGAGAAGCACATGCCACTGTTTTAGAAAAGAAAAAGAGCTGGAACTATGGAGATATCCAAGCTTACATGCCACCCAACAACCAAAACACACCACCACACTGCACCTATGGCAACATTCCCATCACAGAACAGGATGACACCAAGTCACAGTGAGGGAAGAGGCTGGGTAGACACAAACTTAAAACCATAGAGGTGAAGGCAGCTACTCAGAGAGCTTCAAACAGATCAACAGAAGAAATAAAAGTAGTTAGACTGGGGAGAGAAACAAAAATAAAAAGGCACCAGAGAATAAATCAGCAAAAGGATAGCAGGAAACCTACTACAAAATTAAAAGGGGAGGGAAAGAAACAATTCAACACTACCCTGGTATAAATGCCTGGTTTTAGGAGTGTTAAGTGTTTTTTTTTTGAGCCCCCTCCCCTGCCCCAGTTCTCCCTCCCCACCTCTTCCCATTGCAGATGATTTTGGACAGGCACGGATTTCCCCAAGTTCTTTGTTCCTGAGGAGAAAGACACAGAAAAGGGTCAGGAAATGAGGGAGGTAGAGAGGACGTCAAAGAAAAAAAAAAGTTGCCACAGATGTTTTCATACACTACAACCAGAAGGGTCGTGGGTTTGAAAAAAACGAAGACAAGGGGTGGGGTGAGCGATCATACTGGGGAAAAGGAAAAGGAAGCAGAAGGGAAGGGTCATCGGGCCACCTCTAATGACTACAGTACTACTACTGTAGGGTGCTGGACTCACTCTGAAGGACGCTTATGGTGGCCTGGGCTCGAATCCATGTTATGGAGGGATTTTGCCTCAAGTCATTCCTCTTGGGGTCGTTGCTGGCCCTGCACTCGTAAGTCCCAGAGTCCTCCAAGGTGAGCCGGGTTATTCTCAGCACACTCACGCCGTTTGACCCGTAGGCGGTGTTTACGGTGACACGGCGCTTCCGAGCACCGTCCCACAGCTGTCTGAAAGACTCTGCCCGGTTGACTTCTGCGTACCACCACTGGATCTCTGGCGTGGGGCTCCCGACCACGTCACAGTACAGCTCAAAGGCGTCCCCAGTGAGCTTAGTTTCTGACATGGGCGACTTGACAAACCCAGCTAGAGGGAGGGGGAGCAGGAATGCAGTGACAGGCCAATCAGAAAAAAAAAGAATCAACAGGTGTTAATAGTAATTTAAAGAAAAGAAAAGAAAAAAGCAAATGAGTTGCAAAGAACAAAAAGGATTCATTTTTAAACTATAAAGAGACAGTAAATAGCATTTCATACAAGCTTTTAGAAGAAGAACCACCCTGGGAAGCTTATGAAGCAAAGGCAGGCTAATTTCAAGCTGGGGCAGCCCAGGTGCTAGCCAGGCAGAAGCAAGCCCACTGGAAAGCGTTTTAGCAATGGGCCCAGTTGGTAGGAATGAGAAAGCTTCGGGTCTCGGGGGAAGAGTCTCTTTCCTTAGAGCACAAACCATTACCTTTTCAAATTCAGGCAAGTGATGAAAGATAACCGCAAGTGGCAGGAGGTCTATATGCCAAGTCAGGATCTCTCTTTTGGATGGGTGAACACTTTGTTAGAGATGCAATGTCTTTTGTGGGCCTCAAGAAATATTAACTGACCTAATGACGCCTTCTTTTGGGAATCAAAGTCCAAACTTCAACTGAAAAGGTAGCATAATTCTTTCTTGTGCAGGATTCCATCCTGAGTTCAGGAGACTTCCTCCACATCCTGTTCTTCCCTGGGTCTATGGCAAACAAACGGCCCAGCGATCTGTGACTAGGTTAGCCTCCACTTGAATGCAGACCTTCACTCAGGCACAGGGAAACAAGACAGTCTGTACTTGAGAGTGAGAATTCCTATGGGGGTCCGCTCAGCGGTGAAACCAGCGTTAACAGCAATCCAACTCAATACCAATAGAGGGACTGTGCCTTCCACAATTCCATAAGTTCATACAGCTAGAGAACTCTGCTGAAAAGTCAGTCTTAAAAATAACCATGGTACTTGACAGGCTCTGTCTACACAGTTTAGTTGCCTAGCTCCCAGAGGCCAGCTCAGAAAGAATAAGAAATGTACAATGATGAAATAAATTCTATGGTAAAGGTTAGGCCTCAACAACATTGCCAGGCATTGCCAGGAATTAAAGTTGATGCCTACCTCCACTCGTCCATAATTTGCTTTAGGTTAAACTCCCATAAGACATGGTGGCAATGGCAGAAAGAGAGTAGAAAATCCAGACTTATCTGAAGAACTTGGGAGGAGGGTCCATAATAAACTAAATCACAGTGCAAGCATACTCTCTCTCACCCATTTACTTCACCTAGGGTTCATCGGCATTTCTACCAATTCAAGCAGTGTCCCAAGGTACAGGGCAAGAAGCTAAAAGAGGTACTGAGTGGCTGGTCAATTTCTCTGGGGATCAAGCTGACCCCTCTGTGTTGGGCAGAGTGGGGCCAGGATCTAACAACATCAGATTAAAACATTCCAAAGGAAAGGTATAAATTATATGGAACCGTTTTCCGACAGTCCGGAAACCAAGGACATAAAGAACTGACTAAAAATGGAGGTTACCAAGTGGAAAACATTCCATTTATATCCCTAAAAGTACTTGCTTTTGGAGATAAACTTCACCCTATGGACCTCAGAACCCTAAACCTGCACGATCTCTGCAACAATGTGCTATACTTAACTGGAGGTCAAGACCTCCAAAATCATACTAATCTTTCAATTCATAAAACATTCAGGATCTAGGGAGGACACGAATCCAGTAATTCATAGCCTTCAACTAAATCTTCTGCCTTGAAATGCTATTCTGAACTACCTCTTCAGATGGTATCAGTTCTTTGTAAGAAACCATCTACCAGAGGCTCCAAGAAGTCAAAAAAAAAAAAAAAAAAAAAAAAAGTCATTCTCAGATTTAGGGCAAGTTTCAGAATTTCAGAAAAAAAAAAAAAAACACCAATCCCCAACAATGAAAAGCTGAGCTCACATCCAGGTAAAGTGGTAATCAAGGAGCCATGTCTTCATCTCGCAAACTAACCACCTGCCCACCCATCAAAGTCAATGCCAACTAGGACAGTAAAGGAAGCTGGTTCTGTCCATTTTACTACTGGTTTAACCACCATGGAAAATTGGTTATCGGTAAATCCCTAGGGAGCAGTAAAGAGGAGTACTGTTTTAATCATACTCCATCATTAAATGGAAATTACAAGCTCTTATCCTCACATTCTCTGTGAACTTGGGGAGTTTATGTCCTCTCAAATGTGACCACACACAGAGTATCGTCAACTTATGTTGGGGTTACATCCTGATAAAGCCATTGTAAGTTGAAATTTTCTGAAGTCAAAAATGCCTTTAATACACCTAACCTACAGAACATCACTAACAAGTCTACTGTGCTCAGAGCACTTACGTAGGCCTACAGTTGGACAAATTATGTAACAAAAAGCTTATTTCTTAAGTGTTGACTATCTCATACAATTTACTGAATGTTGTACTGAAAATAAACAGAATGGCTGTATGAAACCAGAATGATTGTAAGTGTATCAGTTGTTTACTCTCATGATAGCATGGCTTACTGGGAGCTGTAGCTTGCTGCTGCTGCCCAGCACCATGAGGGAGGAACGGACTGCAGATTGCTAGCCTGGGAAAAGAACAAAATTCAAAATTCAAAATACGGTGTCTCTATTAAATATGTATCACTTTTGCACCATCATAAAGTTGAAAAGTTTTAAGCTGAACCACAGTAAATCAGGGCCCATCTACTTGATCATGCTCTAGAAATGTGTTAGTGGGTTTGTTTTGTATTTTTTCCCCGTCTGAAATACAGGCTGACATTTAAGCCTCTTTATCAATCTGCTGACTATGCTAATGTAAAAGGAATGCCTGCAAGTATGTCCAGAACCCCAAGAACCCACCCAATTCCAATGGAATCTCAAATCCCAATAGTATACAATTCAAAGATAGCTGAGAAACAGCCTGAACACAATTCCCACCGCACAGAACCAATCAAATCACTCAACCTGGCACTGCCAACCGTAGGCAAGACTCACATCTAAGGAGGAAGGAATGCTGATCTGATTTAGTTTAATTTTCCATCTGCATACAGGAAAATGGGACTGAGTCAAAAATAAGTGTTCTTTGAATTAGTAAATTATATGATGTGTATTTAAGCAAACTTATCTAAAAGCAAGATTTAATAGCCTTTGAAACACTAATAAACGTGTTCTTTGGAAGCTATTATTATTATTAGCCATGTGCATCAACAGGTTAACATTTTCTAAGTACGTGTCATATGTTAAACAATGTGCTAAGCACTTCATATTATCTCATTTAATCCTCACAACAGTCCTATATGATACTAAGGTCCAAAAAAGTTAAGTACTTTGCCCACAGTCACAAGCTAATAGTCAGAGACTGGCCTGAAATCCAGGTGTACCCAAAACCAAAGCATGGTCTTGTAATACTTTCCATGACTGTGGTCAATATCCCTTACTAGGTTAGAAAAAGGTTTTTGTAGTTATTTAAAAGTTAAAGATATTTTTTGCGACTACTTAAATGTAATAAATTAACAATTTCTGATTGCAAAAAGGACATGTCCATTGGAATGTGCAGCACACAGTGATTACTAACTCCTTAAAACTATAATCCTAGTAAAGAATAGAGATAAAGAAGCACAGGATCAAAGAGTTCCCTAAGCAATGGTGTATGTGTGTATTGGACAGCAGAGGGAAAAAGTGAGGAAACAGAAGAATGGATGGCTCAGAAGCAAAACTGCCCCCTAGTTCTGATTATTTCATCCCCCTACTCTTGAGAAGACTGGCTTCATAGGAAGGAAGAGTTTAAGAACATTAGATGCATTTCTCTGGTATTGTGATCAGTGAGGCAATTAACAAAGGGCAGTACCTAAATTTTTATAAAACTTAACAGTTTACAAAGTGCTTTCACATGCATCACATCATATTTCATTCACATAGTTTCACAAGGTTCATAGGGCAGACTGAGAGAGAGGTTCAGGACTTGCCCAAGATTGCTTAGGTAGCTAATCCTGAGCCAAAATGGGATCAGAATGCAGATCTTCAGCTTAGTCTATGGTTTTCATTAAACTGTACTGCCTCTTAAAAAAACAAGCAAAGGATTCCTTGATAGCTGAACATGCATCAAAAATCCATTTCTCCTCCTAGCAGCAGGGAAAAGAGAAAAACAAAAAACATCTCTACAAAGTATTGTGAAATCACAATTAGCAAAGGAAAGTTATTAGCAACCATCTACCTCATTATCCATCCAAAATTAGCTCCAATTCAGGAGAAGAGAAGAGCCAGCCTGCAGCAAGAGGGGGCAGACAGCTCAGAGCCTGACTCACTGCCCTGCCTTTCATTACCAAGTGCTTTCAATCAAGTATGTGCCCTCAACATGAGAGCACAGGACTGCCTAAAGTTGGGAGGCCACGAGGAGCATCTGTTTGATCTCCAGGTTAAAGCCCATCCAATATTTTGGGAAAAGCCTGAATTTCAGAAAAATACCTCCTATCCCTTCTTCCCCATCATCATCTCTACCCACTATAACATGTAACTGAGCTCAGATCTCAAATACGTGTGAGAAAGAACTAATAAAGAGCATTCAGTTCAACAATGATAAAGGAAGCTGAAAGGTGGTCACAGGTTTGGGGGAAAGAAAAGACTAGAAGCTGGGGTTGGAGGAGGACAGCAAGCACAGTATAAAAAATGAATACAGTAAAACCGGGAAAACAGTAATGTAAAATTGCATAACTGGGGATGGGGGATGGGAGATGGGAAGCGGAGATGACAGCTGGGGCTAGCAGCCGGAGAAAAGGAGGAGCTCTCTGGCAGGAAAAACTGGATGTGTAGATATGTAGCAGCGGGTGAGAAGAAAAAGGGAACACAGAAGAGCAAGTTGAGCCCAATCCCAAGAAAACTGCTTTTACATATGCCCTAAGGAAGCAAAAAAGCTAACCTAATTCCACACAGGACCTGAGACCATCACTGATTTTTACAGTTGAAATTCTCACTTACCTCTAGGGTAATAATCGCTGAACAGGTAATGAGAGTAACTTCTCTCCCTCTCTCTCTCAGCTGACTACCGCCAGGGCCAGGCTTTTAAATCTAGCCTGCTTTTGTCACTTTTTATTTATTTATTTTTTAAACAGCTGTTCGCTTCAAGCCCCTGTTTACTACTAATTCCCTGTGGGTGGCTCATGCTGTTGTCTCCTTCATGCCTAATAAAGAGAAAATGACAACCAAGAACAAGAAAACATTTCTCTCCCCTCCACCTCACCCCAAACACTCTCCTATCATATTACCCGAAAAGAGAAAAAGATTGAGCAAAACAAGCTGATCTCTAACGTGGTTATAGGCACAATATTTCAAATCTGTTTAAACAGCTGTGAACTGCTACAAGGCTGTGTATACCTTGTAGTATATTGCCTATCCTTACTGTTAATTTAAGAATTATTATCACTATTTCATAACAAAAAGACAAGTCATAAATCCATATGCACTCATTCTGTGTGTAACCATCAAGGGTAAGGCAGGCCTGAGGCCCTGGGAGTGGATGAAAATGGGATAACCTCATTTTCTGCAGCAGGAAGGAAGTATCTGGGTCTGATCTCATGGATTAGTCTGACCTGTAGGTAGAAATGGCAGCAAATTACAAAGCATTTCGCAAAATCAAACCTATTCTTTTCACAGCTACCTCTATCAGGCATACATGACAAGGTTTAGGACTGTCCTCATCACTACTTTCTATGCCAAGGCCCACCCCTTTATTTAGAAAGTATACCACCAAAATGGCTAAAGAAATCTGCTCAGCATTTTTTTTTTTTAAGATTCTGTTTATTACTAAGTATTTTAGCTAGCCTTCTGCTTTGAAGAAATAAGGAAATCCAGTTTGAAGGAAACTATTTAGTTTAGTGATTAAAAGCGGCAAACTAAAATCAGATTGTCTGGAGGTCAATCACTATGACCTCAGGCAAGTGACCTAACCTCTGTGAGCTTCTCCTAATCTGTAAAAAGAGGCTAAGAATAGTAGCAACCACCTAGTGTTAGTGTGAGGATTAAATGAAATAACACAGCTTAAAACAGTGCCTCGTACATAGTAAGCACTCAATAATGTTAATTATCATGTCTCCACAGAAATAATGCTGAACAGGCCACATGCAGTAGCCTTCAGCTCTGCTCCACAACAGGGCTGGGAAGCAGAAACGTTACATCCAAAATGAGTTCTAAATTAGAATCCAACTTCAAGAAACAATAAAAAATTAACCTTTAAAATAAAATTAGGACCAGAATGGAAACAGATTGCAGAAAGCAATGAAAAAGAAAGGAATTCTTCATTCTTTCCTATCTTTAAAGCAAACTAGAATGTGGAGAAATGATAGTAGCAGCATGGACTCAAGGACTTTGCAAATGTTACCAGAGTTATAAACCATTAAATCTGAGATATGAAAATGTGGAAAGCCCAAGAGTAATGAGAATAGAAAGAGGCAGTAGAAGATTCTCCTTAAAAAAAAAAAAAAAAAAAGTATAAACCTACTGATTACAAATCAAGCTGTTTAGCAATAATGATATATAGGAAGATACTGAACACTGGGCAAGTCAAACTGTGAATTCACAAAATGTAAGATAAAATGGTAGTTATGGGATTTTGGACCAGGTCAAATTAAGTTTAATTTCATTCGAACAGTGTCAGCTTTTGAGTCAGTATCTCCACACTTTAAATTCTCTTAACGCTAAACGATTTCTTCAAACGGGAATGACACCATCTTCTTTATGGGGTAGTTGTGAAAGTCATGGAGTTTATATGGAAGAGTTCTGCAAACTGTAAAGCTCTATGCAAATGTTATTTTAGGACAGAGAAGGGATACGCATCTGATATGATTGACCTTCAACAAGGATTTTCAAAACAACAACAACAACAAGGATTTTCATTCAGTCCTGTTGTCAATTCCCACTGATAAACTAAACAAGCATGATCTACCTAGATCCATGGGTCTAAAAGTCAGTGACTTAAAAAAAAAAAAAAAAAAGGTTAGAAGTATGATAAAAAGAAGCCATGGGCCATCTCAGAAAATATAAACAAAGTTTTGCCTGTAATAAATACAGGGGTGTCCCAGACCCCAGGTCTGACATCTGTGTCTCAACTGTACTGCTACTGAATGAGTGAACAGATAAGGGTCTTTCTATTTCTACTAAGCTGAGAGCTGCCTTACAGGGAAATGAGGCATGGTTTACATCTAGGCTGGATTCTTCAACTTCTTCAACCTCAATCTCCTCATCTGAAAACTGAGGATAATAACCCCTACCTTCTTCATAAGGTCATGGTGAAGTTCACATGAACAACGGTATGTAAAATTACTTTGTAACCTATATGGCTGTAAATGCAATAATATACATGGCCACTTTATGCAAGCATTCCAGTCTGTAACAAAGGATGACTTAAACCTGTCCTGGGTGTTCTAAAACTCGCCCATGGGTAAGACAGGTTGTCTATTGTACTTTTTCTTAATTTTTCAACTTTCCAAAAGAATAAGTCATTGAAAACCACTGACCCAAAGAATTTAAAGATGTTTTAAATAGGAAATGACATTAAACAGAGTTGCCAGCAATTAATACTAAAATTTAGAATTTTGGTCCCATCTTGCATTTCTTCATGTATATATAATATGCTCCAGGGGCTCAGTAATACCAGTCTATGACCCTGAATGTCCTTGAAAGGGTTCTAACAGATTGAAACCTTTGCTTATATGATATTTATCAGAAAATCTTGGCTACTTAAGTCTTTTACAGGTATGAAATAAAGAGCTTCATTATTAAAGACACTCATTGGGACTAACATTTCCTCCACACTCCAAGAAGGAAAGAGGCATTTTAATTTAATCTTGAATAAAGAAAGTGAGGCTAAATATAATTGATCAGGTCTCATTTTGACCGTGATATCAAAATGACTATAACCTTAGTTTTTAAAAACTAAGGAAGGGTTCAAGGGGAAAAATACAATAGCCACAAACTGCTATCAAGTTAGTCTTCTTAAAAAACTTTAGGAAATCTACTTAACTCCACAAATAGTACTCAAGCTGCTAGTATACAAAGGAAAAATGCTTGATTTTTAATGGCTAGCAAAACAAATAGACAAATGAATATAAATCGGCTGTATCGCAAAGGTGTTCTTAATGAAAGGTCTGGCTTCAAACAGTGAAGCCCTCATATATTTCAGCAAATGCTCATAAAAATTCTTATTCCAACAGACTGGCAAAAATAGCTATGTGCCAATCTAGAACTATGCCAAAATGGAACTTTGAGGCCAAAAACAATTATTTTTGAGTGGTGGTGGTGGGGAACAGTACAGAGCATGCCTCAGCTGACCCTCCAGTTAGGATTTATTTATTTATTTTTCCCCCCAGTTAGGATTTATTAAAGGCAAAATGAAAACAATTTTTTCTGTGAAATTCACTTGCCTATAGATTCAATATAACTTTTGTTTTAACTCTTTAAAAGATATTTATTTTCAATATAACTTTCTAAACAAAAGACTTATTTATTTTGGAGAGAGCATGAGCACACAAGTGGGAGGAGCGGCAGAGGGAGAAAGTGAGAATCTCAAGTGGACTTCCCATGGAGTGTGGAGCCCAACACCGGGCTGGATCTCACAACCCTGAGATCATGACCTGAGCTGAAACCAAGAGTCAGATGCTCAACTGACTGAGCCACCTGGGCACCTGTAGATTCATTATAACTTTTGGTAACAAATTCACTTTCTGTCCCTGACAATATCCAATCAGGATTTAAATGTTAAATATAACACAATTCAGCTCATTCCTGAGGGTAATACAATTCATCTCATTCTTTCATCATCATATATCTCCTGTGAGAATGACAATGAACACAAGCAGTGCAAGCTGATAGTCTGGATATAATCTAGAAGAGAGCTTAACTGAAAGAGGTAGGAAACCTGCCTTCTTTTATTTATTTTTTTTTATTTTTAAAAAGATTATTTATTCATGAGACACAGAGAGAGAGAGAGAGAGAGAGAGGCAGAGACACAGGCAGAGGGAGAAGCAGGCTCCATGCAGGGGGCCTGATGCGGGATTCGATCCTGGGACTCCGGGGGTCATGCCCTGAGCCGAAGGCAGACACTCAACTGCTGAGCCACCCAGGCATCCTGAAACCCGCCTTCTTTTAAACAGCCATTCCCAGAAACCAGAGTCAAATAGTTTGCACATAGCGATATTCTATCTTTGAATCACATCCCAGAATGTTAGGTAATATAGTCCTAGTCTTCTCTTCTGATGAATTATTTCCAAAGCATAAATAGCTTATAGTAGAAACCACACTGGAAACTTTATTATATGTCAAAAGCAAAACTTTTCTTAGATGGCAGTATCCTAGAGCAGCTATTCTTAAACTTTATTATGCATCACAATCATCTGTTAGAACACAGATGCTAGGCCCCATCCCAAGATTTTGATTCAATAGGTCTGAAGTAGGGCCTGGGAATGTGCATTTCAAACAAGTTCTCAGGTGATACTGGTGTTGTTGGTCCACAGACCACATTTTGACAACTAATGTCTTAATGTGAAACTGCTGAATTTTTCAGCTTTTTCAAATGGAAGAGAAATATGAGCATAGGAGCCACACAGATGTTTCTGAAGCCATATAATTACTCTCCTAGAAGCGGAGTCTGATTCATAACCAAAAGAGCGAATATGGCAAAAAATGGTTGCTAAACAACTGTATCACTCACTATGACTTATGCTCACTTTAGCAGCACATAATACTATGACTTCATTAATAATGGCTTTTATCTTGTCTTTGTTCCAGTTCTCAATCTATAAATTGTAAGCATGCTTTTAATTCAATTTACCTTTTTTTGAGTGCTTATTTACTAAAGACTACACAGTGATAAATTTTTTTAAAAGATTTTATTTATTCATGAAAGACAGAGAGAGAGAGAGAGAGAGAGAGAGAGAGAGAGAGAGACATAGGCAGAGGGAGAAGTAGGTTCCATGAAGGAAGCTCCCATATGTGGGACTCGATCTCAGGACTCTGGGATCATGCCCTGAGCCAAAGGCAGATGCTCAACCACTGAGCCACCCAGGAGTCCCCACAGGGATAATTAAAATAAACTTTGTTCCTAAATAAAGAGAGCTAAAACTTTAAGACATGACACAGAAAAATAACCAAAATACAATACAAATGATAATAGCTACTTCTACAACAGATTACAAAAGACCACGGGAACAGAAGAAATAGCTAATTTTGCTGCGGGACAGAGCTGATAAATGCACAGAAAACTTATGCATGAAATCTGTCTAGCCTTGTCAGTTGCGGGGAGAGGGGAGATGGTCTTGCTGTAAGCAAGAGGAAACAGTTATAAGCACTGCATTGAACAGTGGCATAACGATTCTAGATACAGCTGGGGAAAAAAAAAATCAACATTTTTTGAGTGCTTTTATATCCAAGCACCTGTTAAGTACTCATGCTACTCAGGAAAATGAGACCGTTTATAACCTCAAAACCTCACAGTTTAGGGAGAATGACAAGCCTCCTGCAGGCTAAGAAGCCTGGGCTTTTTACTATAGAGCAAGCAGTGTGACTGGTCTGACTGGTGGCAGTATAATGGATAGATTAGAAGAAAGGAGTTAGAAAACTCCTTTGATAGTCCAAACAAAAAACATGAGTCTGAACTAAGTAAGGGTAGCTGTAGAAATGGTGAGAAAGTGATGGATGCGAGAAATGTTTAAGGGAATGAATCAACAAAAATTGTTGACCACAGGGTGAAGAGTGATACTGTAAATGGAAAAGGAAGACGGACTGAGAGTTGGCTTTGGAGATATATACAGGATAAGCTATGCTGGTGAGATGTTCAGATGTAGTTAAAAATATGGATCTGTTATTCAGAAGAGAGGTGGAGGCTGGAAATACGCACTTGGGAATTATCAGCTTAGATGGAAGTTGAAGCCAAGGGAGGAGATGAGCTCACTCAGGGAGGATGAAAAAGGAACTGAGAATGGAACTTTCTACATAATTACACTTCTTTCCAAATGATTCACCACTGAATGCAATACACTTTTGCTAGGATAAAATACACCAAAATAGGAATTAACTCCCTTCCGCTATCTGGACAACTTCTAATAAGGTCAGGTAAATAATTTATTACTTTGCTTTGGAAGATATAAAAGAAGGGTCTTCTCATGTTCTTCCTGCTAATGACTCAGATACAAGGCACAGGAACCATGCCAGAAGCCCCCAAAGTAATAGCAACTTTCCTTGAGGACAATGCCTAATGCCATTCATGTTTACAAAAAAATCCTTAACCTTTGATAAAAACAGCACCTATTTGGTTCCAAAGATTACTTTGTTGTTGTTGTTGTTGTTGTTTTAAGATTTATTTATTCATGAGAGAGACACACAGAGAGAGGCAGAAACATAGGCAGAGGGAGAAGCAGGCTCCCTGCAGGGAACCTGATGCAGGACTGGATCAATCGCAGCACCCAGGGATCACGCCATGAACCAAAAGCAGATACTCAACCGCTAAGCCACCCAGGAATCCCAGTTCCAAAGATTATCTTGGGAAACATTTTTCCTTGGGCAGAAGCTAATACCTAATCTCAACCAAATTTTCTCAACTTTTGACAAGGAAAATGTGTGGAATCTCAGCCCAAAGCCCAACACTAAACCAACTATGACCCTACACTCTGCAGTAAAGTACTGGAAACAAAACCAATACGCCACAGAACAAGTGAAGGGGGGGATGGGAATCACCAGGAATATAGCTCCTATTTCCATGACATACTGCAATACTTATGTTCTTTTCCTCGCCTTCTGGTCCTCTTCAATATCTCTTTCTTTTAATTTATTCATGAGAGAGACAGAGAGAAAGAGAGAGGCAGAGACACAGGCAGAGGGAGAAGCAGGCTCCCAGCGGGGAGCCTGATGTGGGACTTGATCCCAGGACTCCAGAATCACCTCCTGAGCCAAAGGCAGACGCTCAACCACTGAGCCACCAAGGCATCCCCTCTTCAATATTTCTATAAAGATTAACCAGATATGAATTTGGAAAATAAAGACAGTAACACACAGGCAAATGACCAAGAGTCTCCGCTTTGACAATGGCCTAGAATAGGGAATTCCCCTACTCCATCTAGACTCTGATGGTCTCGCAATTTAAAAAACTAAAGATATTCAGTAAAACAGTCTTATTCTGAATTTTTAAAAATGAGTTATGAAATGAGACAAATTTGATTCCTTCACCTATTAATCATATTGACACTGTACTGAAATTGCAAGCTTTCCCACTACTTTGTCATGACAATGGCAAAATTATTTCTATGGTAAGATTAAGTAATAGGGTCTAAGGAATATCTGGTATTACATACTTCGTGAAGATCTATATTTCTCTCAATTTCTCAACAATTTACATAGCTATAGTTCATTCCTGGAATTTCAGCTGCATCTACAAAAGGGGCAATACAATATGAAGAAAAGTTTTATGTTTAAACAGGGAAGAGGGGAGCCACAGTACAAATTCTTAAAGCAACAAGCAATTTTAACCCCGTTAATGGGAATTTAACATACATTCAATCTGCTGTCACCTGAGCCACCTGAGTAGCTCAGCAGTTGGGCGACTGCCTTTGGCTCAGGTCGTGATCCCAGGATCCACGATCAAGTCCCACATCAGGCTCCCTGCGAGGAGCCTGCTTCTCCCTCTGCCTGTGTCTCTCTGCCTTTCTCTCTGTGTCTGTCATGAATAAATACATAAATCTTTAAAAAAGAATTAAGATCCTACTTGTGGAATTTACTAAGACTGTTCAGAAAGAGACTATCATGAACACTTTATTAAAATCAAATATATATTCCTGTGTTAAAAAGAAATGAGCTATCAAACTATGAAAAGACACAGAGGAACCGTAAATGCATTATTAAGTAAAGAAGCCAATCTGAAAAGGTTACATACTTTATGACTCCAACTATATGACATGGTAGGAAAGGCTAAACTGTGGAGACAATAAAAAGATCAAACTGCCAGGGGCTAAGGGGAGGGAAAGAAAGGATGAACAAGTGGAACACTGAATTTTTAGGGCTGCAAAACTATTCTATATACTACAAAGATGGATGGATATAGGTCATTTCATGTGCCCAAACCTCTAGAATATACAACACTTAGAATCAACTCTAATTAAACTATGGACTTTGGGTGATAATGTGGTATCAATGTGGGTTCGATTGTAAGCAATCTACCACTCTGATGGAATGGTGTTAGTGGAAATGGCTCTATGTGTGGGCGGGGGCAGGGAATATACAGTTACTTCTCTGTACTTTTTAATTTTGCTATGAACCTAAACCGCTTTAAAAAAATAAAGCCCATTAAAAATAATTAAATATACTAACTGAAAAATACTATAATCATGTACTAAGATGTGTTTGCCCTTGCCATTTAGTACCTGATTGCAGATAAATTTTTTTTATAAAGATTTGAGAGAGAGAACGGATGCATGTAAACACACATATGTGAACATGTGAGTAGGGGGAGGGGCAGAGGGAAAGAATCCTCAACCAGACTCCCCGCTGAGCACAGAGCCTGACTCGGGGCTCAACTCCACAACCCATGAGATCATGACCTGAGTTGGAACCAAGAGTCCGACACTCAACTGACTGAGCCACCCACATGCCTCTGATTGCTGATAAATTTTTTTTTAATGACACATAAATGCAAAACTACCTCTGAACACTGAGAATTTAGTTTAGCCCAGAGAAGCTAAGTGATATGCACCCATCTTGTGTTTCTGATGCAAGCACAGAAAACACAGGGCTCTTTTCTAGCCTATAAATCATCTAAAACCTTGAGATCACCCAGACTTCCCATGAGACTATCTTTACCAATGCCCTCCTAACTCTACTAAACAGAAATAGCTTAGCTTAAGGAAAAACATATTACCTGACACAGGAAGACATTTCATATACCTTCATCATATTAAGTACCCAAGGGCAGATATTACACTTATGGATAAGGCAACCACAAAATTTATTATCTAAACCAGAACACTTTTGGGGCACTGGGTAGTCAGTCAGTAGAGTGTCTGACTTTTTTTTGGCGGGGGGGGGGAGTGTCTGACTCCTGATCTTAGCTCAGGTCTTGATCTCAGGGTCGTGAGTTCAAGTCCTGTATTGGGCTCCATGCTGGGAATGGAGCCTACTTACAAAAAAGAAAAAAAAAATCACCAAGTAAACCAGGACACTTTTAAGAGTGAAAAGGGATGCTATGAATAATTGTGACGGGGCAACAGGCACCAATTGAGAATTATGATTATCTATTAATGAGAAACCTGGAGGTTGTGCAATGTAAAATCAAGCAATTAGAATGGAGCTATTTTAGAATAAAACTCCAGGTCAATTAAACTTCAACTCTAAATACAGTATATTTGTGATTTACAAACTTTTCCCAAGAACTCTGAGCAATAATTTTCCAAGAACCCCTCTATTAAAACACCTATACCTCAGATTTAAATATATCTAGTCCTACAAAGCACCTCCAAATTTCTAGGGTCTCCCCCCCATCACAACTGGTAAGTCCTCAACCCTATTCTCCTACATTCAATATTATTTAGTCTCTATATCATCCTTAGCTAAGACAATTCCCCCATTAACAAGAATCTCTTGCCTTACTATAAAGTATGCACAGATATTCAAGCTCTACGGCCTTGGTTTTAAATGAGAGTATACAAAGATCACTGAAACCCAATATTGCAAAGGTAGTTCCCTACTTAGTAGTCCAAGAGTATTATCATATCTAGTAAAATTACAAACCCTGGTACAAAATAGGCCAAGATTAGGCTAGTATTAACTCTCTAAAATGTATTTCTGATAGTGTTTCAGAAATGAATGCCAAACTTAATGGTAATAAAATGCTAGACATACCAATTTAAATTGTAACTTCAAGCAAAGTATAAATAATGTACAGAAATTGTTCCATTTAATAATATATATGTTTAATCTGAAACCTCAGTTGTATAATCATAAGATTGGAATAGATGATTTCTAATGTCTTTTCTAATATAATAGCTACTATTCTATAAATATAAATGGTCAATAAACTGAAATGCATGCAGTTCTATGAATCCATGAAGATGCATAAGGCAGTACTGTGCTTGTGTGAGAGTATATTTTAATAATTGTGAATTATTTGGAAACAAGAATAGGTCTCTAATTTTGTATCCCCACAATGCCTTGTTGTATATATAATAAGTCAATAATATTTGTTAAAAGAATGTTGTGAAACACAATTCTCATTAACTGAGGATTAAAGGATAAAACCCTTTCATTAAATTTCAACCAATTAACAATTTAAAATGTACTAGCAATTAGCATGTTAATGAGCAGTATAATGAATGAAACTATCTCTTAGATTAGTGGAATTTTTCACAGTATCAGTCATCTTTCTGAGTATCAACAGAATCCTAAATTGTAGAAAACTAGACTATGGTATATTTGAATTTACCAAAGATGCCCTAAAAGTTACTTTTACTTAAAAAAAATCAAATCCCTAATGCCAGTTTGTTTTCTTGCCATGCATCCATTAATACTAACAAGGGAATAAAAATTGAATTTAAATAGATTTTTGGTTTTAAAAAATAAAAACAGATTTTGATTTGAGATTTTACTTTACAGTTGGAATGCAACTTTCCCATTCTTTTCCAAATTAGGTAATGATGCCAGCCATCATCTATCCCAAAAGAGAAGGAAATTCCGATTTCCCTGTAAACTTCCCAGAATCAAAAACAACCTAGAAATTTCTTCTTTGAAAAAATAACCTTTAAGAAAATCCTTTATGAGGGAAAGAACATTTATTAACATTTAACTGCATTTCTCTGAAAATAAATTCATTATAATAGCACCTAATCTGGGGGATCCCTGGGTGGCTCAGCGGCTTAGTGCTTGCCTTCGGCCCAGCCCGTGATCTTGGAGTCCTGGGATCAAGTCCCACGTCGGGCTCCCTGCATGGAGTCTGCTTCTCCCTCTGCCTGTGTCTCTGCCTCTCTCTCTCTCTCTCTCTCTCATAAATGAATAAAATCTTAAAAAAAAAAAAAAAAAAAAAAAAACACAAAAAAACAGCACCTAATCCTTACTGATCATTTATATATGCCAAGCAGAGTGCAAAATATATAGTCTAACTCACTTCATTAAAATACAGTCTACCGCTTACAGTTGTTGTTGCCATTCTACAGATACACAGAAGTAGGATGCACAACCTGGCAATTATTATTCCAGAGTTCAAAACACTACACTATTTTTGCATGACAGCAGTATTTTGTTTACTATGGACAAGAACTAAATATCATCCTATATACAGTATGCAACCCAGAAGTATTTTATCGTAAAATGACTATCACACAGTGGGTTCTACTCTTCCTCATCAGTGCTCCCAGGTCAGGCCTTTATCAATTTACATCCATCCCCAATCATCTAAGCTATCTATATGGAAATTCAAAAGTACTTAGCATTACTGTGTGACCTATTGTTTTAAGTGTTCCTAACTAGTAAACTGAAACTTAGTAGTAGATTTCTACTTACTGGCAGATCTCCAAAGTGGTTGCTAACACCAAACACTGAATATTTCCCCCCACTTAAGGACAAAAACTAACAGCACACCTCTGTATGCCTATCTTGTGCATATTCTTGGATTTCGAAACTCGAGGCAAATGACAAGCACGTCTTTCTCTTAAAGAGTCTAACAAATCTTGCAACAAAAAATATTTTACCAAGTCGTAAAATTATTATCTTTGTGCTATTCTGTAGATTCTGCTTACAGGGATCACCTCTTATTCTTATGTCAACTACAGACAAATTCATTAGTATAAATATTTCAATCAATGACTTTGCAAAGTATCCACAGGACCTCTCCCAGGCAGATATCAAGACTGAGCAAGTAGATCATGAACCAAAGGTAAGATATCTTGTGCAAAAAAAAAAAATCTTTTTGCTTCATTAGTAGGCCTACAAAGAAGTCACCCATTTCATCAATTTTAAAATTCCGCTCCTCCAATCCTAAGGAGTTTTTAGAACAATTAGGAATGTCTTTTCTCTAAACAGCTCTCTACTTTTATCTAATTAAGAAACTAAGATTCTACTTAATTTTTGAATAAAAAGAAAAAAGAAAAAAAAGAACTTTAGCTGCTAAAAGTTGAAAACTTAAATCTAATTCTTGCCCCAGTCTGACACTTAACATATACCATGGTCCTAAGAAGCTCTAATTCAGTTGCAGCACCCTTCCTAGAATCCAAGTATTCTAAATCCTGTTCACTAATGTTCTATCCACTACAACCTGTTCCCCTGTGATTCCTCAAGAAATCCCAAAATTCAGCCAACAATCCAAAACCGTTCTTTTCTCCTTTCATAATTACTTATTTGTATTCTGATCATCTTTGTTTCAGACCTTCATTACCTTCTAACTCCATGATTATGTAGTACCTCCACCTCCACAATGAGGTGGACAATCAGGTTATTTACTTACCTAGTCTCCCAAACACCAACAAAATACTGCTGCTTCTCTTGAAAAGAGACAGCAAAACTGAATCCAAAATGCTTTCACTAAAAATTAGAGTTGTCTCAGGATATTAAATGTGTGAACATTCAAGATTTCTGCCAAAAAAATTGTCTCAGGGTAAAAATACAGTAATATATTGTTCTTTTACATTTAATAGAGCTTTTTCCCTGTTCAGATGAAAAAGGCCCTCTCAGTGGACCAATTTCAATATAAAGAATTCAGTCATCATCAATGTAACTCCTTTCAGTAACAATGAGTAACAATAGATGTATTCTAGAGGCTCCGTACACCAACATAAGTGAAAATACCTGTCACTTCAATTACCATATTCAAAAAAGGCTATAAATACCAAGATAAATTATATCATAATTAATACTACTAGAGCTTTACAGTCTATAAATTATATGTATACATAAAACAAGTTTTGAAAAGATACACAATAGACTACTAATAGTGCTTGTTCCCGGGGAGTGGGAATCAAGGCATAAAAGGAGGAACTTTAATATTTTACCTTATACACCTGGGTATTATTTGAAATTACCATGTAAGCAAGTCCTTTCATAATTTTTTTAATCCAGTAACTCTCTCCTTTTTTCAAAAACTTAAATAATTCCATTTCAAAATGGTTAACCACCACCCCAGGAAGGAAGGTTTATCCTCTATCTGGTAATATTCCCTCCTACAGTTATATCTATCCTTTGAAAATTCAACCTGATGAAAAATTCATTTTATTTTAGGTAGATACGGCTAACAAGCTTATGTATCCGGTTACCTTAGGCTCCCCTGGTACTACTGGGCCCATCAAGTTTTACTAATAGTGTGTTTTGAGAATTTAAGACCTGGTACAATTCTTGAGCTGTTAAGGTGACAAAGGATAGTGTTGCAGAATGGTAAGGTGACACTACTAAGAACACATTCCACTCAAATTCTTTCCCATTCTGACTTTAAAGCTGCTAAAATATACATACCTGTTACTGAAATACAAGTTCCAGCCATCTCATACTTCAAATGGTAATTTCTCAGCAATTTTTAATTTCTCAGCAATTTTCAGTATAGTTTAATGTTGTTCCTAAAGTAAGAACTATTACTCTGTATACTCTGGTGTTTTTTTTTTTAATGTACATCAAAATTTGCCCTTTCATCCAACAGCTGTAAAGTCCGATTACCCCTAGCACCACCCTCACCCCATAATTGAATTTTAATGTCTACCTGCCACTGGGTAGCAAATTATATGCTCCATAGGCAGACAGTTCAGAATGTTTCATGTGCACTCCACAGTAAGTGGTAGCTTTGCAGGGAAGCACTAAAATTTACCAGCCCACAGCAAGTGCCTTATAGTTTATAATCAATATTCATTACTAGCCACCTGCCTGGAATTCTTTCTGCCTTGATGTCCTCAGTTCTACAAGAAATTAATTTCCTTTGTAACTAGGTCTCGAAGACTAGCTGAGCTGTTTCTAAAAAATATGGACATTATGACCTTGTGGGAATTAAAAGATTTTAAGAGCACGTTAGAAAAATCCCCATCATACAATGAAAATCATTAAACAGCTATTAGGAAAAGCAAAAATACCCAGAAGTCACAATACGCTAACACTCCAGCACAAAAACATGAGTCAACTAAACTTCACATATAACAAGTAGAATAAATTTGCCACCCCTCTGCCTCAAAAGATTAAAAAAAAAAAAAAAACAGGACAAAGAATTATGGGACACCTGGGTGGTTCAGCGCCTGGTCCTGGGGTCAAGTCCCATATCAGGCTCCCTGCATGGGCCCACTTCTCCCTCTGCCTGTGTCTCTGCACCTCTCTCTCTGTCTCTCATGAATAAATAAAATATTTTTTAAAATGAATTTATTAGTACCATATGTTTATCGAGAAACAATGGAAGATACCAGAAGGGTTAAGACCAAGTAGGTATGGGTAAGAACTAAAATCAAGATAGAAAAAAATAGGTCATTTCCGGGCAGCGTGGGATGGAGTGGCCAACGGCCTGCAGAACAACATACCTATACCTTAAAGCTATAGGTAACGTAAGAAACATACCTTAAAACATAAGTTTTATTGTGACTACTGCGAAACATACCTCACCTATGACTGACTCTCCATCTGTGAGAAAGACACACTGCAGTGGTAGGAAACACAAAGAGAATGTGAAAGACTACTAGAAATGGATGGAAGAGCAGGCTCAGAGCCTGATCAACAAAACCACCGCTGCACTCCAACAAGGAAAGATACCTCCTACTCCATTCTCTGCTCCTCCTCCTACAGGGGCAATGATCCCACCTCCCCCCAGTCTCCTGGGTCTTCCTCGCCCTGGTATGATGCCAGCCCCCCATATGGAGGGCCCTCCCATGATGCCAATGATGGGCCCTCCTCTTCCTTGGATGATGCCAGTGGGACCTGCTCCTGGAATGAGGCCACCTATAGGAGGGCACATGCCAATGATGCCTGGGCCCCCAATGATGAGACCTCCTGCCCGTCCCATGATGATGCCCACTCAGCCAGGAATGACTCAACCAGACAGATAAGGAGAGACAGGAACCTCTTTATATTCATTTTATATTACTTGTTCTACTTCACCAGGAGATCATGTGCTGTGACTCTGGGTGTTCTAACAGCACAAGGAAGACTTGCTTCCACTTCCTATCAAAGAGAGAATAGTTTTTGCAGGGGAGTAGTGGGACAAAAAAAAAAAAAAAAAAAACAAAAGGCAATTTTCATTTGTATTGTGAAATGTGAAAATAAAATCATCAACTGTTAAAAAAAAAAAAAGAAAATAGAAAAAAGGACTTAAAAATATACAACTTACATGTTACACACACACAACACTAAAGTACAAAGCTCTTAAAAAGGACTCAAAATCATATTGTGGAAGAAAACAAAGACGAACAACAGAATTCTGAGGGTGGGAATAAAGGAATAAAAGCACATGTTGCCTTAATTATTTAGGTCCCCGTCTTACTGCCTAAAGAAGAAAAAAATGTCTGCTGCTAAAGTATGACAACAAGATGTACAGCAAGACATACGTGCCTTCAAAGCATTTTACAAGAACCAAGAAAAGATGGAACTTTTAAGACATTCACTGAACAATTGGAGGAAAATCATATACCTAAGTTTCCTGGTGAAAATCATGTTGCTCAATTTCTAATTCAGGCAACAACTATGAAAATGTCACTACTATGGCATAATCTAATTTTGAAGGTGCAATAAAGTACTGTAGTACTAGTGATATTATCTGCTCTACCATTCGTTCAAAAATAAATATCACTGCAGGGGACCTGGGTGGCAGGCACTGTCAGTTAAGCACCTGAGTCTTGGTTTCCACATAACTCATGATCTTAGGGTTGTGGAATCAGGACCTATGTCAGGGTCTTCTCTTAGTGAGGTTTCTCTCTTCCTCTCCCTCTGCTTCTCCTTGCCTCATGCTCTCTCAAATAAATAAACCTTTAGAAACAGGTAATAGCATTGCTAAAATCATCACTGCTATGCTAAAATTGAAAGCCAACCTGAAAGACTAAGAAGGTTGATCTACTGAAATAGTTTGGAATTAGCATGTTTCGTATTACCAGCACCAGGCTCCAAAGACCTTAGATGTTTGAGGGTTTGCGTGTTAACCAAAAAAATTCATTTTAATTACTTCCTTGTTTCTATTAAAAAGGGGCGAATATCTCCCATATTAGAGATTTCAAATTTCATAATCACTGTAAAACACACAGCTAGCTTTCAGATTAAAAAATAAACCAAGAGAACTGAAAGGATATTAGTGACAAAAAAATGTTATCAAACCCATATCATGTTAGGTATCATGCTAGGTAATTGAGGTATGCACTCTCATTCTAACACGACTCTGCGAGGTGTGTATTCACCTAATTCACAGGTAAGGAAAAAGGGATTAAAAGAATTGCCAAAAATCAGGACTCTAATCCAACATCTCAAGTTTCAAAATTCATAATATAATCCTTTGGTAAAGTGCATGCAAAATAAGGCCCACTGACAGTTTGATTTGAGTAGTACAGTAATTTTAGAAGTCCAACTTGCAGTGTTTTCAGCCAAAGCATGTATTGTATTTTCTAGTTTAGCAAACCGTACTTGCCTAGCTCCTGTGATAAATGAGTTTGCAGCCTCTGCTTTAAAACATGTTAACAAAAAGAATAAAAACAAGTGAACAGCTGCTCTGCTTGCCTTTCCATTCCTAGAAGAGGTGTGGCTTTGACCAATGGTTGTCCTGGGGACTAGGTTCTATAATCCCATATCTGAGGATATCTATAAGTAGAGAGAATCGTGGAAATATTTTCAGTGGAGACTGCTCTGCCTTCTATGGAGCATTCTAGAAATTTGTGGGTGTATCTTTGGTTGACACATGATTGAGACGGCACTACTAGCCTCTATTGAGCCAAGACCAGAGATCCTCAACATCCCACAAAGTAGGAAATGTCTTACATGTACCTCTTCCTACACAACTTTCAAATGGCATTCAAGATCAAAAAGTTGTTCTGAGCCTAGAACCTGTTTTATTTTTTTTTCCTGTTTTAAATATAACACACAAAGTATTCTTAAATGGTTTAATCATCACTCAATTTTCCAGGAATGCAATTACCATGTAAAGTAAGAATAGACTGGACTTTGTTTCATTTGGAACTTCACCAAAAGTTGTTCACCTTCTCAGAAAATGATATTATCAGTAGCCGTGCCACTGTGGTATTTGTGTCACCTTTACAGCAGGACAACATCAGTCTGCATTTGTAGCTGTCACATTCTTGGTTCTTGTACATATGAATATAAATGGTAGGCTACCTCATTGCCTTCCTGTGCAGTCATGCCTGAACATTTGGACTGAACCAAGTATTTTATTATTATTTTCCCCTTTATGTTACATTTACGTCACTGCATTTTTCTTTTAAATTGTAGGTAGGGTAAAACATCTATGAATTTCATTCAGGGTTGTAAAGGAGAGTCACAAAAATGTATTAAGAAACATGACATAATGGGATCCCTGGGTGGCTCAGTGGTTTGGTGCCTGCCTTTGGCCCAGGATGTGATCCTGGAGTCTGGGGATCGAGGCCCGCGTTGGGCTCCCTGCATGGAGCCTGCTTCTCTTTCTGCCTGTGTCTCTGCTTCTCTCTCTCTGCCTTTCTCTCTCTCTCTGTCTCTCATGAATAAATAAAATCTTTAAAAAAAAAAAAAAAAAAGAAGATAAGAAACAGGACACAAAATATGCTTGACTTTCCCTTCTGTCCTCTATCTATGGCAAGGAGGGGATGGGGACAGGGGATAATAGGATGTTCCTATACCCAGATTTAACTGGAGATGACAGCAGTACTGGGAAGCACACTTCAAAGATTACAGAAATTCAATATCAGCCTTCCCAGGAGAGGGGGGATGATTCAGTGAAACAGTCTTAAAAAAATTAATAGGGGCACCTGGGTGGCTCAGTCAATTAAGCATCCAACTCTTGATTGTGATTCAGGTCATGATCTCAGGCTTGTGAGATCAAGCCCACGGTTGGGCTCCATACTGGGTGTGGAGACTGCTTAAGATTCTCTCTCACCCTCTGCCCCTTCCCCACCTCTAAAAATAGTAACAAAATAAAATGCACATTCTAAGATATAATCATCATTTGTCAGAAAAACCAACCTTGAAATAATCTTGCCCTTCTCATTAGCACTTTATTTTCCTCTTCAATTTCCTATGAACCACCAGAGTTGCAGTTAACCTATAAGGGTAAATACTTTTATAAAGTACAGGGCCCTGTAACTCAAAGATATACGTACATGCCACTTTACAAAATAGCAGGTTATAAAGCACTTTCCCACAAATTATCATCTAATTTAATGAAAACCCTATGGATTATTATACTAATTTTAAAAATAGAAACCACAGCAATTAAAATGGAAATAGGAATTCAAGGCTACTGCCAAATCCAGGGCTTTTTCTACTCAACTACACTGTCCTACAAAATAACATTTTTAACCCAGTTTTTATTTACATTTTATATTTATAGTGGGGACAGAGTCTATCAGTTTATTTATCCTGTAATATGGTCTCCAACTGAGTGTTAGACATCAAATTTATACTAATTTTCTAGTTTCATAAAAATCATGATTTTGAACACTTCTTAAAACGGCCTTAAATATACTTCAAATAAATATGTGTAAGTATAGGTATGATTATGAATAGAATCTCAAGCAGACTCCATGCCAAGAGCAGAGTCAGATGGGGCTCAATCCCAGGACCCCAAGATCATAACCTGAGCCAAAAACCAAGAGTCAGGGACGCCTTGGTGGCTCAGCGGCATGATCCTGGTCCTGGGATCAAGTCTCACATCGGGCTCTCTGGGAGGAGCCTGCTTCCCCCTCTGCCTATGTCTCTACCTCTCTGTGTCTCTCATGAATAAATAAAATGAAAATCTTTAAAAATAAAACAAAACCAAGAGTCAGACTATGTCACCCAGGTGTCCCCACCCTGGAACCTAGTAATTCTTATTATTATTATTTTTCTAGCTGCCTCACCCTGGCTCAAACCAAAAGGACATAAGGTAAAATCTCTTATACTGAATTACTAATATACAGCAACACACCTCTGGTCAAAGGCCTTGTAACTAAAGCTCATGAAACCATGATTTTTTTTTTAGTATTAAAACTGTAAAAAAAGAAAAAAACTGTAAAAAATCACATCCCTCAACTGCAGAGCTAACATCTGCTTTCTCACTCTCTAAATCAGGTGGTTATAATTCAGGAAGTGAAAATTAGAACAGAGCCCACTAGGAAAATGGTGTGTGGCCAGTCACATCTTCATTCATATACTTCTCTTCTTCCAAGCCAAGAATGCAAATATATTGCAAGCCCCAGGGCAAATATCTGAAAAAGGACAATCCTTGAACAGCCCCAGTATCATCTTTATCATATGCCCTCAGACAACAGTGCCCTAAATTTTAAAAGATTTTAGGTAAGGGGAGAAGAGGGTGGGGAACTGCTAAAAACAAAAAACAAAAACAACAAAACAATCTGGAAGCTTGTGCTCACATCCTTCCTGAAAATAGCTTCAATTTTTAAAGAATAAATAAAAAACCCTACTTTGTCATATAAAACAGAACTGAAGAAAACCTATCTAGAAATGTGATGTAACCAAAACAAAACACTACCCTAAAATATATTTTCTCATACAAAATTTGCAATATGGCAATATGCACATTTTAATGACAATTTTGGTCATATTATAACTACTTTAAAAATATTTTTTAATACACAAAACTCATCAAATTACAAGAAGTTTTGTCACTTAAATTCTAAAACAGAGAACCAAAATAGAAAAAAAAAAAAAAACATTCTTCTAATGCTGCAAATTTAGCAAATAAAAATTCTTCGCTATCTGAAATTCAAATGTAACTGAGCATCCTACATCGTATCTGGCAACCTTATACTCTGAACTAATTAAAGTGAGCTTTCACCTCTACCAAAGTATTACAGCACTCAAAGAACAGGCTAGGGCTTCGGTCACAGCAGAATTTTGACCAATGAAGTCTTAAAGAGTTAGTCTGGACGTGCTCTATT
The DNA here is from genome assembly GCF_048418805.1 of Vulpes vulpes. Lineage (NCBI taxonomy): Eukaryota > Metazoa > Chordata > Mammalia > Carnivora > Canidae > Vulpes > Vulpes vulpes. The sequence goes on from NW_027325833.1 coordinate 48,611, forward strand.
CCTGTTGATAAGACTTTAAGAGCTGACCTTTACCATATAAAAGACAAAGCCTATTTTCTAAGAGCCAGTTGTTAAACTTTTATACTAGGCACATGCAGTATAAACTCTTATGAAGTTTATGCTTCTGTGTAAAATACAAATTGGAAAAGTTTCATAGCATAGGTTTTTGATAACTAAACAAAAAAAGTTGTCTGTGAAGGTTATAATAAACAGAATCCTATTCTTAGTGTTACAGGTGGACCCTAAAAGCTACTTTAATGGATTCCAAAGTTAATCTGCCATTTTTCTTGAATTCATCATCATAGAATTTTACTGTTAAAAACAAATTTCTGACCTTTAGAAACTTCTGGAAACCCATTTCACTTCCTCTTCATTTCCATAAAGGTTTTTCCTCCTATTACGGAGCTGTTAAGCCAAGTACATCTAAGTACTAGATGTAAAAGAAAGTCCTCCCTTTTGTTTTATGAGGTCCCTCTCTTTCCAACCAGCTCTTTGCCCTACTTATAAATGGCTCTGACAATGAATGAGTGCAATCAACTATTCTGCTAGTTTCATTAAAATCATCTTAATACTCAACCTACCCTTTTCTTCCTCATGCTCTAGGCTACTGCTCTTCAATACAGCCCATTCATCTTTGGAGACTGCCTAATTCCCTTACTTCATTTACACTGCTACCTTGAAGGTATTAATAGAGAATCCCATCTCCCTAGTGCTCCCTTTCCCTAAATTTAGCTCCTTCAGGCTTTTCTAATAATTCTTATGGAACCATCAATGTAGAATTATCTGCATTTTATCTCAAATGTGGTTGGAAAGTGTTCATAATTATTTGGAGTTCTATCCTAGTAAAAAAACAGTAAACTGTCAGTAGTACCATAATTTTGATATGCGATCACTAGGTTATTTGTCTAAGGGTAATTCAATGACAGTTCCCTGCAAATTATTTGAAACCTCCTTATAGTTGCTCTTTTCTAAGTAGCAGTTTCCTGGTTTGCATTAAGGCCACTTATTTCATCTTCCTTGGTGAATGATTTGATATTCACCATTAACAAATATAATTTCAATGCTGGAGCTGCTATGCTATTTTTCCAGTTGTTCCCCGATGGTTTCTAAGGTCCTAAACTTGTATAATCAAAAAATCCTAAGTTAAACTTAACATATTCCTTCAATCTATGGACTGAAAAGTGTTTCAAGGGTGCCTCACTGGCTCAATCAGTAGAGCAGGTGACTCCAGATCTCAGAGTTTTGAGTTCGAGCCTCACCTTGGGTGTTGAGATTACTTTAAAAGTACTTAAAAGAAAGAGAGAGGAAACAGGAAGAGAAAGAAAAGTATTCAGATAGTTGCCAAGACAGAACAAGGACATATTGTTGCCCTTTTTTCTCTAAGCAGTGTCTAAAAATGAGTAAACTTGCTACTCTAGGATCTGCTTCTGCTTTCCTTTTCCCTTTTCCTGTGGCCAGTGCTCAAGTTATTCTGTTGTCACCAGCAAAGTGCCTCAAACAAGGGTATCAGAGTAAGCATTCAGCTCTGAAATAACAGGTAGTACTCCCAGCCCTGTACTCAACCAGTAACTCAAAGGCAGGGACTAGGGAATAAGGAACCTAAGTTCTAATTTAAAAGGACTATAGGGGTCCCTAGGTGACTCAGGTGGTTAAGCATCCGACTTCTAATTCTGGCTCAGGTCATGGTTTCAGAGCCCTGAGATCAAGCCCTGCTTGGATCAAGCTCTGCATTGGGTGCTGTGCTCAGTGGGAAGTCGGCTTGAGATTCTGTTCTCTCTCTCCCTCTGCCCCTCCACACTCCCCCCTCCCGTGCTCTCTCTCTCAAATAAATCTTAAAAAAAGAAAAGGACAACTGAACATACTAGAAAACTTATGCTTTGATTATGATACTCAAATTACTATAGCTTCCCCTAAGTCCCAAGTTCAGATAGGGAAAAAAAAATCAATATTCTATAACTAATGGCTAATGTATTAATTCAACAATACTATATTTTCCTTATTAACAGTACATGTTGATATTACTGACAAATGCCTCACGAAAATCCTTATCGTGTTTACAATAACATCATCATATTGTTCCAGACTAACATGGCATATAAAAAATAAAACCTAAAACCACTCCATAGTAGAAAATGCTGTTGTGTCTCATCACCCATTAATGAATTATGAAATTGAGATACAAGGTCACAATAGCTTTCTTTATATACATTACAGAGTGCAGATATTGTACAAAATGTTATAGACTTATGCATATACTCAGTCACAAAATCTGTATTTCTGGATCACAAACAAAAGTGTGAAAGCCTTTTTCTAAAGAGCTTTTATATTTTTAGAATCATTTCAACGTAACTGTGAACCAAATTTTTTCTATTTTACTAATATAAGCTAATCTCTCCTAACTGCATTTCAACATGTAGAAAATTTTAGTTTGTAATGTTAATTTTTCAGATTATGTTTAAATAAGCAGCAAGGATGTAGTTATAACTCTTGAAACTAGATGATGAGTATGAGTTTATTATATTACTATTTTTTATATGTTTGAAATTCTAACAAAAATATAAAAAAAGAAACAAGGAAATGGGTCTATTTAAATACAAAGAAATATAATGAATAAATTTATAAATTGAGACTTGAACATATTGTTTCTAAGGACTATAAATCTAGGAACTTTCTTAGATTTAATTCAGGTAATACTTGGATTGCCTTGTTCAAATATAATGGAAAGGTTTAGAGGTCTAAAAAAAAATACATAAGAGACAGGAGAAAGTCATAAATACAATTATTCATGTGTGCCTCACTGTCTCTTCATTGCCTCTACAATAGTCAACTACTTTTCAACCAATAGAAAGAACACAAAATATCTACCTACCTGGCAGTGATTTTATTTCTTAAAATGTTTCATTCAGACTGGCAATTTTCCCAGTGAGTTTAGTATAAGAGCTCTATAACACACCATTCTGCCTTCCTTGAAACAAAACAAAACTACAAATGTCTGAAGTAGGTTTACAAGGCAGTTAAACAGTACCTGCCTCAAAATCAGTTTTTCTTATTTCCAAAAAGTTAGGTTTCTAAACACTTATTAAAACATAAAGCATTCTCTCTCTAGGCCCTTTACTCATTAGAGGTACCTAAGCTGTAAGGTCAATAGAATTGTGTAATTTTAGAACTGGAAGAGAGTTTAGACATTATCTAGTCAAAGTGGTTTTCAAATACTATATCAGGAAGAAAAGAGAATCAATGGCATAACAATATATATACACAAGCACAGTCATGTTTCTTACTATAGTATTGTACATATGGAACATTTTCCTTTATTAGTATTCTATCAGAAAAGGACTTGATGTTTTGTTTTGTACAGTACTTTATACTCAATCACTTTTAAAATGTGAGTATAGGGCAGCCCTGGTGGCGCAGCAGTTTAGTGCCGCCTGCAGCCCGGGGTGCATTCCTGGAGACCCAGGATCGAGTCCCATGTCCTGCTTCCAGCATGGAGCCTGCTTCTCCCTCTGCCTGTGTCTCTGCCTCTCTCTCTCTCTCTCTCTCTTTCATGAATAAATAAATAAAATATTTCAAAAATAATAAAATAAAATAAAATGTGAGTATACATTTGGATAGGATTAAAACTATTGGTACTATCTGTAACTTCATGTTTTCTGATAATAGAAACTGTCATAATATATAGAACCTTAACACTTTCAGAGTGATTTCAACATCATCTCATTTATAGGTCATTGTCCAGTCAATTTGAAGCAATTCTTGGATTTAACAATGATATAAACTAAGATAAAACAAAGGGAAACAAACCATATCTAAACTGATATATTTCAAAAAAATAAAAATAAAAAAAAAATAAACTGATATATTTCTGAAAAATACCATAAAATATACCATAAGCTTCTAGTAATTAGGATTATTTGGAAAGAAAGCCAGTCTTAAAACATTCCATAATTGTTTTCAGAAATGCAAAAGAATACCATTCACTACTTTTTAGTACAAGGAACTTAACAGAAGAGAATTCCATCAAAGCTAACCACAATCTGTTTTAATGAAGACAGGACTGGGTTTTTAAGCTTGAAATATAACAAAAACAAGAAACAAAACAAAACAACCAGCAGGTAGGTGAGGAACATTTAACATGTCTCCCACTAACTTATTGTATGCAAATAAAAGTAGATACTTACGAAATTCTTTAAACCTCATTTCTATACAGACAGACCAATTAATAGTTCTGAGCAATCAGGTCAAAATAACCTCACTTAGGTTCATAAGAACAAAAAGTTAGGCCTACTCTCCGTTTTAGATAACATAGTAAACTGGAATTAGGTACAAATCTTGACTCCCTCTCCTAAATTGAATAAATTCTTGAAAAACAGATAATGGTGTACACAGAAATGTTTTTACATAAAATTACTGCAATATTTCACTTTAAACTTAGTTAGATTACATACATATATATGTATACGCCTATAAAACTAACAATTTATAAATCAACTTATTTTACTGGAGAGGTTTCCTTCCTTACCAACTAAAATTAGGAATTCTGAAAAAAAAAATCCACAAAAACCTCACAAACAAGTTTAAAAAGGCATTTATCTAAGTGCTTAAAATTAAACTCCATGTTATCAATGGTATTTTTAAAAATTCACATGATAATGTTTTGTTTAGAAAGACACACTGAAAGTCAAGCCAATTGTTCACAGGAGGTGATTTTGTACCATTTTTTTAAACACTGATGTGTGAATTTACTTTAAAAGTCCCTGCTCTATTTACTTTCTGACAGATTCTATTTTTCCAGATGCTCAAGTGAAGATCTATTCCTCAGTTTTACATCCTACTTTTCTCCTTGTACTACTGAAAGCTTTCTTCTCTTTCCATTTCTCTTAGAACTTCAGTCTCTACTTCTGATGCTGTCTAGATTGTTACAAACGCAGATAAATTTTCATAGAATTCACCTCTTCCAAAATTTATTTGCATAATTTTACCCAAACTTTTATTGAACATCTGCACAATATCCAATAGTCATTATTTTTCTACATATTTCATTTGTGTAGATGTTAGCTAGTTACCTTCCCAGTCTTACAAACAAAAACTTTTACATAGATCCAGCAAAGTATCAGATTTTACATACATCTTACTTTGAAAAAGTACCTCAAACTAAGTAAATAGTTTACTTTTTTTGGAAAAAATGTTCATTTTGTGAGAGCACTTATCTGATCATATCTGTTCATCTTTGCAGCCCTAGTTAAACAATGACTTTTATTTAAAATAATAATAATAAAGACAATACAGCAACATTTTGCCTTTTACTAATGTCTAAAGATATGTTCCACTAGAGAAAATATTTCATGTCAAAATTGTATTGAGGTAGAAGAAGGGGATTCCTTCAAGATAAAATAGTCCAATTTCTTATGAGGATTTGTAGAACTCAAGTCAGACCTGCAATGATCTTCACTCTTAATTTACGGCAAATGTTTGGACTGTGGAGCACATTTATGTTTAAGGGCTTTTATTTCCTCATTGTTGTTTTAAACCTTGGTGTATTAACAAGTCAGCTCTAGTAAGTCTGACAACACAAAAACCCAATCTGCATCTCTTTCTGATTTGAATCCAGTAACCCTGAAAAACAAAGACTAAGAGCCCAGGAGCAATCCTGACTCAGTAACATGGCCTTTCAACCCTACACCCAAGACCCAATTTCTCATGCTAGGTGCTCCATTTTATCAGTAGTGACATTTGTTAGTTGCCTAAGAGACTGGAGGCTTATAACCTCCTTAGGAAATGCTTTATTCCAAGGCAAACTATGTCTTCTGGTCATTTAAAATCTTATTTGGATTAATTATGTTAAGATCTCTTTGCTAGACATCTGGCATGTCAATTGCGCCACAGATGCTGTAGGTAACATCTGTCTTCTGCCACTCATTTCAGTTCACCCAAAGAAGATGCACAATGAATAGCAAATACATGTCTAAAAACATACTCAGAGAGAGAAAACTGCCAAACTACTGAAGCAAACAGCACTTGACAGAAAAGAAAAAACATTTGTGAATCGTCTATTGCTAATACTGGCACTGTTACAAATGACAATATTCACAACTACCTAGTATCACCCAAGCAAAATGGTTTCTTAAAATTTAGCTCATTGATAATAAAATTCATTAGACTCCTGATTTTCTCCCACTAAGCAGTGTTAATTATCCAATTTTATATTTTCAGTATGAACATATTACATTTTTACACTCCACATTCGTTCATCAGTTAACATCTCCAACACTCCCACTGTGTGCCAGGCACTACACTCCACTTCTCTTTTTCACAACAGTGGGATCCCATGAAAACACAATACCTAACCCATATGAAAGATATTTAGTTCAAAAGGAAGCCATGAAATCTCCCCAACAATAAAATGGAAATACAAACTTTCTCACTAGAATGTGCAATTGCAGAGGCAGCGCAGCTGGTCACTTAAAGTTACATAAGCAAAAGCACAAATCTCTCTGTTCAGGGCCTTCAAAATGGCCTACTTAATTTTATTGAAGATAGTGAGCAACATTAACAATTAGATGTTCAACATATACATGATGAAAAACAATTAATAATGCTACTTTTTAATAGATAGTAACAGTAACCGCCAAGGCTATATAACGAGCAAATATTTAGTACATATAGTTACTGTTATGCTACATAATGCAGCATATGGCACATACAGTAACATATAGTAACACATGTTACATACAGTAAAACAAGTGTTACATATAGTAAAAACTCACTCCCTACTGAAACTCACTATACCCAGGCAGAAATCTAAGCTTTCTAGCCATTTTCTCACAATCTCTGCATCATCCCTAGGAGACTGGCATTATTATAAACTTCCTTTTACAGATGATAAAGCTGAGGTTTGGAAGTATTAAGCACTTTATACAAGATCACTTAACTAGAAGAGCTGGGACTCAAACCCAGGTCTATCACAATCCAAAGTCTGTGGTCTTGATCTCTATATAATACCGTTTGGTTTATCCTCATTCAATTTTAATTTTAAAGCCTAAAGTTTTTAATGCCTTATCAGAAAGGTTTACTTTTTAAAACAAATTTCTTCCTTTAAAACGAATTACATTTTTCTTGATAAATACAAAAACCAGTATCTTAGCTAAGGATTTTACTTGAAACTGTGGCCCTACAAGTCTAAATATTTGGATGAGAAAGTCTTAAGTCTGTAGGGTTATGAGTCACAAACTGAGAAGCAAGATGCCTTGAGGGTCCTCGATCCAAATTCTTCATTTTAGGAATAATGAAAGAGACCTTTTGAAAAACATTTATAATCAGTCTAAACTACTACATACCTAATCCAGAAACACTTAGGTTTGATGGTGGTGGTGTTTTGTTTTTTCTAAACCATCATTTTAAATAAATAATCTAACATTTTGACATCATACCAAGCATGGTATGCATTGTTGATGCACTGTAAGAAAATACAAACTTCATGACCAGATATCAGTCTCTTATACTGCTATTACCAGTTGAAAGCATGAATCTTATAAAGCATGTTACAGAAAGCCATAAAATGGCATCCTTACCTATATGGACTCACACACTCACAAAAACAGTCATTTCTTCCTTAAATTAAATTTACATACATTTGGGTCAACTACAAGCTCAGCTTCACTTCACCAGTCAGGTCATATGACTGAATTCAAGCTCATTTCAAGGAAAAGCTGCACTATGCTGTATTTAGAACACATCTCACTGAGAATAGCCAGTCAAATCTTTGGTAAGCCTATCCAGAAACATTGCTTTAGTTGCTAAGAAACTACAATTTTGCCGTATTATAAATCACTGAAAGAAGCTAAACCACAGCACAGAGATTAAACAGGTTAAGATCAAGAATCTCTCACCTACCCGGCCAGATGAAACCGTGCTATTCCCACAAATCAAATAGCTGAAATCAGTATCAGGCTCCTTTTAAGTCATATTCTTAACACAGGCTAAAAACTAATGAAACGAAAATCAGACTTTACTCTGCGTTCCACCGTGGCCGCATGCTTTGGGGGAAACTGACAAAATATCCACAGACTTCACAAATTCCATGCTAGACGTGGAAAAAATATTTCCTTCCTAACCCCTGCAGTGAGCATTTAAGAGCATGCAGCATACGTAAGATTTGATCAGTGCAATCTGGTACAACACACACTTTTTATTTAACTGATGGTGCTCTTTCAATACTTTATGGATGTATTTTCATCGCGATCTTCAGCATTTTAAGCTCACACTCTCCATGGACAGCTTAACTCCACTGGCTCAATCACTGATTTTTTTTTTTTTTTTTTAACGAACGCCCATTAAATTTCAACTATCCTAACGAGAGTAATCCTAAATTGTTCTAGTATAACGAGACACTGGAGAATTAGCAAAAGTAATTTCTAGTTCACTCCAGTAGGGACTTCTCATAAATTCTTCCCTATATATAAAAATTTTTTTTAATTAAATTTTTTAAAAATCTCTTAAAGGCCGCTTCCACACCACAAAAGCAGAAACTAGTTCCTAGTACTTTTCGCCTCCGAAAGACCAAGTCAGCAGCTGAACCGCATGCAACAGCTTCGCCAATATGCAGAATATTTTCTGCCTGGATTACCCCCCCCCTTCCCCTCCCCTTGCAGCATCACCGTTTCCCCCATCTTCTCTACAGAGCTCCCAAACTGCATCAACCTGATGGTCTCCCCACTATTCCCTGCACGCACGCAGCTCAGGAGCTGCTCCTGTGGTCCTCAGAGAAAAAAATAACGCCTGTTCTGCTTTGCAACTTTTAAGGTCCTCTCCAAACGCGCGGCGTCCAGATCCCGCCCGCCGTCTGCAGCCACGGAGTCCGCCCCGCCGACCAGGGCAGGTGCAGGTCGGCCGCCGGGCCTTCCGGGGCGCGGGGGGGGGGGTGCTGACCCACGGAGCCCCCGACACATCCCCCGCACCGCGACCCCGCATCGCAGCCCCGGCTTCCCGCCGTCTACTCCCTTCCCTGAGGCTGACTCGGCCCCATCCCCACCTCTGCACCGGGGGCACCTGGCTGCTCTAATAAATACTCCCCCCCCCACCTTTCTCCCCCATCCTTTGCTCATTTTTCCTCTCCTTATTTAGAAACTCCGTTCCGCTCTCCCCACCGCTACCCCAGAATGCCCAACACTCCACCCTCCTTAGCAAACCCAGCCCTCTTCCCCACCTCGTAGCAGCCACAGCTGCTCCTCTCTGCGCACCCCTCCCCGCAGCCAGCCCACCACCTTAGCTTCCCCACCTACCTCCCCTCCCCCCCCCTCCCCGGGGCTCCCGTACGCGGCTCAGGATGCTTCAGGACTCCCCTCCCCTCCCCCCACCGCGGAGTCTCCCTTATTTTTCAGGCTGTCACCGGCCTCGCGGGCCACCCCCCCCCGCCCTGCAGAATCCTGCGTGACCCCGGTGCCCGGGACCCCCCCCCCCCCCGCCGCGTCCTCCCGGGGAGCCCGGCGGAGACACCGCTGCCGCCGCCCGGAACACGGACACCGTCTCGAGCAGCGGCGCCCCCTCGCCATCCGCCCCCGCTACTCCAGCTCCCCGCGCCGGCTCCCCGGCGTCCCCGCCCCGGCCCGGAGCGCCGAGCCCCACGCCGTGCGGCCGGCTCCCCGGACTCCCGGCCGGGTGTCCCCCGCGGGCGCCCAGCCCCGCCGGCCCCCGCCGCCCCCGGCCCCCGCCCGGCCCGCCCCCGGCCCCGCGCTCACCGTTCTGAGCGGCGCCCGGCCCCGGGAGGAGGGAGCCAGAGACCAGCAGCAGCGAGAGGGCCAGCGCGCTGGGGAGCGACGAGCCCGACATCCTCCCTGCGGAAGACCGAACAGCGAATGGGCCGGGGCCGGAGCCGGGGCCGGGGAAGGGAGGGGAGGGAGGGAGGGGGCGGGCGAGAGCGCGAGGGAGTGAGCGAGGGAGGCAGCAACAGCCCGGCTCCGTCCTTCTCCGTCCTCCTCCTACCGCCGCAGCGCCCAAGCCTCGCGAGATCTCCGCTCCGGGCCCGTGGGCGGCTAAGGAGCGACGGCGGCAAGGCTCGCGAGAAGAGGCCCCCTCCCCACCATCCCCCGCGCGCGCCCGCCCCTCGGCCTCGGCGTCCCGCCCCTGCGCGGGCTGATTGGCGGGGAGCGAGGTGGGTCACGTGCCGAGGGCGACTCAGGCCACGTGACGGGGGAGGCGGGGCTCCCCGGGGGCGGGCCCGCACCCGGGAGGAAGCTCCGGGGAGGCCGTGCGCTTCCTACTTTGCCCCAGCCTCGCCTTTGCTGGAGCTCGTGGCCGCAGGATCTGATGCACCGCCGTGGTTTTACGCCTTCCCCTCATTGTCTGCAATCAAAGTCCTGCGGTTTCCTCCTTCTGCACCGTGACCTCAGACGCCCCCGGGGCACCTGGTTCCAGCCTTCCCGCTGACCCCTCGGTCTCAGCGTGGTCCTCGCCGAGCGCCGTGTCACCTTGTGCTTCCTGCGTCCACATCTGCTCCCGCCGCCTGAGATGGCCTCTTTATTTATTTTTTTTTCCGCGCGCTTCTCTTCCTCCTCCCCGGTTTTGACCTTATTTTTTAGTTCCATAGGCTCTCAGGGCCTGAAGTTCAGGTGGCCTAATTGCGCATCCGTTAGACAGTGAAGTTCTCCGAGCAAGTCAGCAGGTGTTAACCTACGCGAAGGATCTGCAGGAGCATCTTTTTTATCGAGTACCCGCTTAGTACCAAGTTCTCGCATCTGCTGTGAAACCCAGATGGGAAGATAGTCCCCCCCATTTCCACGAGGTTCGCCGCCTGGCCTATCAGAGGAGCAGGAAGGAGGACGAATGACTGTACAGCTAGACGAGCCCTGGGAAAGGAGCCGGCCGAGTGCTCTGCTCTGGCAGTGTGGTCACTAGTGTTTGCATGGAATTGACAAATGCACTTTTTTTAAAAAAAGAGATTTTATTTACTTATTCATGAGAAACACAGAGAGAGAGGCAGAGACACAGGCAGAGGGAGAAGCAGGCTCCATGCAGGGAGCCCGATGCAGGACTCAATCCCGGGACCCTGGGGTCACGCCCTGGGCCAAAGGCGGCGCTAAACTGCTGAGCCACCCGGGCTGCCCGACAAATGCACTTTTTAAGAGTATTTTCTGTGTGTGTGTACTGCTATCAGCATCTTCAGCCCTTGGCCAACAAAGGAGTTTCTGTAGCTTAGCTCATCTCTGACTCAGAGCAGATATCCTGGGAGTTGTCAGCGGAGTGAAATTGTGAGCAGGCAAGTCAACAGTCCTGGGGATCTGACTCAATGCGAAGATAGAGCTCGGGGAGCCAGGGTGAAGAACACTTATAAGACCCGCACACTCCTAAGCCAAAGCAGTCTCAAGCTTTCAACATGAATTGGCAGCTGGTGGTTCCAGACTGAGCTTTCGAGCAAACACTAGGAGTACAACTGCGGCTGGCTGTTGATGGAAATGAAAGCAATATCCTCCAGAACCGTAGGTGTGTGCAGGAACCAAAGGTTGGCCGGTGTCCTTGGACAAAGGCCTTTCTGCAGACAGCTGTGTATGTCACACCACGGGGCCGCCTGTGGTGAGAGAGATTTTCAGCTGGTGGAAGTTTGGTGGGATGCAACCGGTCGGCTGGTCGGCTCCATCATAACCGTAATCACCATTCCCATTTAATGAGGGAGCCTCATGACAAGGGACCCTTGTAAAATGACTGTGTTCATTTTGTAAGTAGAGAAACTGAGGCCAAGGAAGGCGTGACCCGCCCAAGGCCTGAGTGTTAGTGGTAATCATTAATACCAAACAGTCTGGTTTGACTCCTTCCGGGCTCATGGCAGGAGTGCATTTCCTTGTACCCTCAAATTTGGGAGTGGCATATGAACTGCTTTGGCTGGTGAAATATGAGAAATGACACACATCATTTTCAAGCAGCGGCACTGTGATTCCATTGCAGACATTGTAGCGTACTCTTTTCCTTGTACGGAGATCAGTGATGGTGAAAGCGTGTGTCAAAATGAAACATGTCAGCCTGGGTCCCTAAGTTAGCACGATAAGCCCAAGCCTCCTGCCAACCTACATAAAGCAGGTAATGTCTGTTGAGTTAAGCTACTGAGATTCAGAGGTTTTCTTTCTCCCAACTAGAGTAGAAAAGTGAAATTTACGTCCATCCCACCACCCACACAACTCCCATTAGCTGTGTGACCTTGGGCAAGTAACCTAATCTCTCCCTATTTATCTGTCAAATGGGGCTAATGATAGTACCTACCTTATAAGATCATAGGAGGAACAAATGATCAATTTATATACAATGTTTATATTAGTTTCGGGTGCATATAAACACTCAAATGTTGATTATAATGATAATAAATAATTGCTGCAATTCTAATTCCAGCCCTATGCTCTTCCCACTACCTCATGCTACATACCAAAAAAAATAAAAATAAAAATACAAAAAATAAAAAAAATTCATTTGGGAAAAAAATTTTAAGTACAATATTACCATCAACTCTCAAAACCTGCGATTATGAGGACTCCTTTTACCCAGGAGAAAATAGCATAAAACTCTACGTGATAGCAGTGGTACTTTTAGACATCTTTTGTTGGAAAAATACATGATAACTAAAACCTTCCAATAGCTCAGTAGCCTCTTTAAAGGAATTTAGGAATTTGTATTTTTTTCTTTTTTTTCTTTTCTCTTCTCTTTTCTTTTTTCTTTTCTCTTTTTTTATTTTCTTTTTCTTTTTCCTTTCCTTTTTCCTTTTTCCTTTCTTTTTCTTTTCTTAAGATTTACAGACGCTTAGAATCTCCCTACAGGTAAGGGCAGCTGTGGGGAAGGATGGCTGAGCTCCTTGCAATATCTGACAAGAGCCGTAGGGGTCCTCAGTGCTCAGGCTGAGACTCACTGTCCGGGCCTCCAGGGACGGCTTGGAGGTCCGCGTTCCGGGATTGACAACGCCTCCTGGTGGCAAGACCTAAAATAAATCATTCCCAGTTGAAAGGTTTCTGGTGGTTTTGTTTCATGTGGTTCACTTGCCCTAGGAAGGATGTCAGTGAAATACGGTGATACTAGAGTTGACTCTGAGTTTCCTAATGGTTCCCCCACCCACCCACACCTCCTGCAAAGATCTCTGTTCATTCGAAGCTCTTTCCATTCAGATATACCCCCTGACCATCTTGATTGCTGTCATCTACTGACCTCCCACATGATCTTCCCCTGCCCCTTCCAACTTCTCCCACCATGCTTGAACACCATAGGGGAGTTTAACATCCATATCGATAATCTGTTCAACACCCTGGTCTCTCAGTCCTTTCATCTTCTTACCTCCAACAACCCTCTTCGCTAAGCTACCCTTCCAAATTCACACTCTTGACACTTTAATCACCCCCAAAAGGGCCCATCTTCGAAATATGAAAATAAAATGCCTCACTCTCCATTTACCACCTCCCGTCCTTTCAATTCTGTGTGCTAGGACCCCATTTGCTATAATTCTTCAACCTCATTGAGACCTCTAATCCATTAATCCCACCAATTATTTGTCCATTCTTCATTTCCCTCCTGGTCCAGCTTGGAGTCCATGATTCATCATTGTAATCATTTCCTTACCCACCTCAACCTCCAATATACTTTCCTGGAAAAAAACGCAATCTGGCTAAACACTACAGTCTAAGATGAGCTTTCATGCCTGCACCTAAACAGCTGAATGTTGTCAGAGAAAAATCATACAAGCAGGCTGAATGACTTCATTTTAAATTCCTGGTCTCAAACCTCAAACAGGTACTCACCACCACCCAGCAGTCCTACTCTTCTTTATGTGGTACACAGGAATTTGCAATCAAGTGGTCACATGCAGGAAATGTGCATTTCTTTCATGTTCTGTAAATCAGATATGATTCATTTGAGCACCTTTCTGATGAGATGACAAGAAATTCCATTTTGCTCATTTTGAGCTTCCCTCCCTGCTTCCCAGGGTAATATGAAATTCCTGGGGTTTTATGCAGCCCAGGCCATTAATGGGTTTTATTTGTTCATTTGTTTAGTTCACTTTGGTCACTGCTGGTTTGTGCATTGCCCAGACCCACATGGTCCCTTGAAGATGAAGGGTTCGGTGCTTCCTACCATTAACCTCACTAGCTTCACCCCACACCACACTCCCTTTCAGTTCTTTATGACTATTCTGCTCCTACCCACCTTGGGGCCATTGCACATTCTATGACCTTTGCCCAGAACACTTATTACCCACCCCCTTCACCTCATCTGCTTCTCATCCTTCAGATTTCTGCTTCATATCATCCCTCTTTAATATGAAAATTAAAACTACATGAGATACCACTTTACACTTTACACACACACATTTAATCACTTAAAAAAACTGACAATAGGGGTGCCTGAGTGGCTCAGTTGGTTGAGTGTCCGACCCTTAGTTTTGGCTCAGATTGTGATCTCAGAGTCTTGGGATGGATCCCCGCATCAGGCTCTGCACTCAGCACAGAGGCTGCTTGAGGTTCTCTCTCTCTCCGCCCCTCCCCCACCCCACAAGCTCTTGCTCTCATAAATAAATAAATAAAAATCTTAAAACACACAATAGGAAACAACCCAAATATTCATCAACATGTGAATGGATAGGTAAGATATAGGCATACAGTAGAATTCAATTCAACAATAAAAAAATGAATGAGGGCAGCCCCGGTGGCTCAGCAGTTTTAGCCCCACCTTCAGCCCAGGGTGAGATCCTGGAGACCTGGGACCGAGTCCCACATCTGGCTCCCTGCAAGGAACCTGCTTCTCCCTCTGCCTGTGTCTCTGCCTCTCTTTCTCTCTGTGTCTCTCATGAATAAATAAATAAAATCTTTTTTTAAAAATAAAATTAAAAATAAAAAATGAATGAACTACTGATACATGCAATAACATGAATAAATCTGTTTATACAAAATTCTAGCCAAAACTGATATATAGTGATAGAAAGCAGATCAATTACAATGGTTTCCTGGGAGATTGATTTGAAAGAAACACATGGGAACTTTCTAGGGTAATGAAAATTTCCTCTAAATTGATCTGAATGATGATTACACTGGTGCATATATTTGTCAAAATTAATCAAAACTATACCTCAATAGAAAAAAATGCAAAACAAAACTATACTGTTGTCAGAAAAGACTTCTCTGGACTCCATAACTCAATTAACCCTCACTAGTACATACTCTCATTGCTCTACGTACCTCTTCTTCATCTCATTTATCAGAGTTGGGATCTTACATTTATTTGTGTATTTAATCACATCTGGTTCCTTCTCTGGACCTCCAGGAGAAGGAAACCATGACCAATTTGTTGACCACTGTCTCTCCAGGGCCTAACAGAGTGCCTGGCCTACAGTGGGTATTTCATGAATATCTCTTGAGTGAATAGATGAGTCACAGGGCTGGACCCCAGAATCTGGGATTCCTGACTCTCAGTCCAGTGTTCCTTACATTCTACTGCTCTGACAAAGGAGTCCAGGCCTACCTCAGGTCCCAACTCTAATCCTGCTTGTTCTGAGAAGCCATCTCTATTCACTATTCATTAATCCCACAAATCTGAGTGCCTCCTGTGTGCAAGGATATGGATGTACAATGGTGAACAGCTTATGTCAGAGTGGAAAACAGACACTGAACAATAATGATTCAATTCCTTAATTATAATTTTGATCTGTGCTAAAAGTAGATATATCATGATATATCTTATGATAAGAGAGTCTTTTATAGGGAAACCTAACTAAATATGGAATAGGAAGAACAGTCCAGAAAAGCTCTTGGAGGAAGGGAGCTTCAAAGGAGGCTTAGGAGTTAACCAGGCAAAGATGGGGTAGGCAAGGGCTGAAGAGGTCTGTTCCAAGGGGGTGGAGCTTCCCAGTGTGAAGGATCTGAAGTGGAGGGAGTTTGTCAAGGGCAACAGAGAAGCCAGTACACCTGGAACTCAGAGAGCAAGGTGTAGGGAGGGTGTGTAAAAGGAGGTTGAAGTCAAAAGAGGGCCACAGGGGTGAGATCAGCAATGCCGTAAGGACCATGTGAAGGATTTGAGATTTTGCTTACCTATCGACAAAGCTGTAGGTTGGTTCCTACATAAATTTAGTCCACAACTTCCCTGGTTAGAAGTATAGTAAATCTCTCCATAGAGACTGTATACTGAAGCAGAGTGAATAGTGAAGCTGTGCTCTCCATATGCCTCATCATGTGCTACTCTCTATCACAATTTCCTTCTATTAATAACATCTTGTTTTACCTGTCCCCTCCAGGCTCAACTGTGCTGCAGGGAATTAAGGGAAGGGCCATTTGTTCCTTGGGTTAGAACATAAACGGTGGAAGCCCTCCCCTAAGGCCCTTGTATGCTGTCCCTATAGGAAAAGTGAATGAAGCATAGAGGACAGAGATCAGTGTGGTGGGTCCAATCCTCCCTTGACACAAGGAGACTCTAGTGATTCCCGAGGCTGGATGACCAGTCCTCAATTTTTCCTCCTCCAGACGCCAATAATGTATCTGTACCATTGAAAAATGTTATCAAGTCTTGTACAAGAACAATGGGTTGATATATCTCCACATCCAATCTCTCCATCTAGAATATGAGCTCATTATAACTGCCTCTATCTAGTATGTCATGGCTTTTCACAGATTATAAAGCATTTTCATATTCATAGTCCCATTAGTTCACTTGGTTATCAAAATCCTATTTCACAAACAAGGTAACTGAGGTTCAAAAAGGAGAATAACTTGCTCAAGGCCCCCAACTGGTGAGTAATAAAGCCAAATAGGATTTGAACCCAAGTCCTTTGGACTCCAAAGAGAATGTACTAAGGATGGCTGAGTCACTAGCTTGTAGAAGACTATTGCAATCTCCTAATATGACCCTCTTCAGACAGCATAAGTTTTTTCTGATGATGAAGCAAGGTCTTTGGGAAAGATCTGCTGAGGTCAGTAAAAGCTGGCCAGGAGTTTGGGGTGCAAAACATTTCTTCAGGAAGTACTTTGGGTAGCATCTCTACCCTGATAACCAGCATAGAGATGGGGCAGAGCAACTCAACAGCTAAGTTAGGCTCTCTTTGGTGTTAGAGATGGGGTTTTAAGGACTAATACATAACCCTCTCTTAAACCCTGCTCAAATTTGGAAACAATTGAAAGACAGACATAGGAATCGAGTATTTGACTGGATAAGTCTGCCAAATTCTGGGGCCAAATGTTAGCAAACCTATTTGGCTAGCAGACTAATCCATGTTCTCCAGCATCACCTTTACAAGGGAGGATATTTTGATCTCCAAAGTGATGTTGGATAACATGGATTAGTCTGCTAGCCAAATGCACCTGCTAACACTTGGCCCCTGAATTTGGCAGACTACCCAGTCAGAGATACCGGCAGAGCGAGAAAATCATAATTCTCCTGCTGCCACTGGAAAACTTAGGGCACCATGGAGATACAGACAAACCTGCTGGTCCAGACAAAGTGGCAGGTCCTATGCTTGCTGAAATCCTCCTATGCTTGCTCACCAGAAAAAAAAAAAAAAAAAAAAAAAAACCTCACTACTGAGCCCATGGGGAAAAGCAAGTAACAGGAGGTAAGGAGTGTTAAAATAATGAAGTAGTTCTCCACCCTGACCACATATTAGAATCATCGGGGGAGCTTGAAGAAACACCAACGCCAATATATATGTGCTAATATCCAGGTCCCAGCCCCAGAGATTCAGGCTTGGTTGGCCTGGGGTGGGGCTCGGCATATGTGGCCACGTAATGCACTCTAATGTGCTGTAATGAGCTGCTTCTCAAACCTGGGTGAACATCAGGTCACTTGGGAACTTTTTAAAATCCCAGTCCCTAGACCACAACAATTAAACCAGACTCTGGAGGAGAGACCCAAGCATCAGTATATTTTTAAGACTCCAAGGTGATTCCAGTATGCAGCTAAAATTGAGAACAGGTGCTCAAATGCAATCTTAAAAAAAAAACCCTAGGTATGTAGCAGAATGACAAAGAAAACTGTTAAAAACCAGACTTCTGGTTCCCACTGTATTCCTGTGGACCTGTCACTGGTGTTATTAAATTAAGAATCTGCAGATTATGACCTGCTGAATGAGGGGACCCAGGCTACCCACATGGAGCCAACAAGTAGTTCCCTGAGTGTCCCCACTTTGGGGAACTGAAAACTCCAGGGGCCATTTTGATCAAAGGCACCATTTCAATATATGCACACAAAGAAAATAAAGTTACAAGATGTATTACTTACAGATCCCATAAATAGGAGTGAGAGGGTGTAATGAGCCTGGGCAAAGGCAGACGTCTGTCCCAAGTCAGGAGCACGAAGGACATAAGAGAGCAGGGTAGCAAACACCTTTATTTATAAGGTGGTTGGGGTGGAAGTCACTAACTTTTTGCAGCCTCTACCCTGAATGGTGTTTATTAAAAGGTACCCCTGGCATAAACACTCCTAACTCTGGGAAACGAACTAGGGGTGGTGGAAGGGGAGGAGGGCGGGGGGTGGGGGTGACTGGGTGACGGGCACTGAGGGGCACACTTGATGGGATGAGCACTGGGTGTTATTCTGTATGTTGGCAAATTGAACACCAATAAAAAATAAATTTATTATTAAAAAAATAAAATAAAAGGTACCCCTGGAAGACCAAAGCAGGAACTTGTGGGGAAATCCTAACCTTGGTTCCTTATCTAAATGTCGAGACTCAGTGTGAGCAGGGTTGTCATACTGTAAAATGAAACTCAAAATAGCTGTTTCTTCATGACATTCTGATTCAGTAGGTCTGGGGTGGACCTGAGACTTTGCTTCTAACGAACTCCCAGGTAATGCTGATGCTCTTGGTTTGCAAACCACACTTTGAGACCTGCACAGGGCATAGCAGAGAAGTATTTCTTCCATCAGTTAACAGAGCCAGAGGGAAGCCAATGTGATAACTTTCATCCCCGGAAGTCCATGGAAAAATCGTTATCAGTCCAAAAAAAGAAAACAAAACAACCACAACAAAAAGAAATCCATTTGACCCATATGGCGTTTTAAAGAGGGTTAATAAGCTCCTGTTTTGGATACAAAATCAATGCCCAGAAATCAATGGCATTTCTATACACTAACAATGAGACTGAAGAAAGAGAAATTAAGGAGTCAATCCCATTTACAATTGCACCCAAAAGCATAAGATACCTAGGAATAAACCTAACCAAAGAGGTAAAAGATCTATACCCTAAAAACTATAGAACACTTCTGAAAGAAATTGAGGAAGACACAAAGAGATGGAAAAATATTCCATGCTCATGGATTGGCAGAATTAATATTGTAAAAATGTCAATGTTACCCAGGGCAATTTACACGTTTAATGCAATCCCTATCAAAATACCATGGACTTTCTTCAGAGAGTTAGAACAAATTATTTTAAGATTTGTGTGGAATCAGAAAAGACCCCGAATAGCCAGGGGAATTTTAAAAAAGAAAACCATAGCTGGGGGCATCACAATGCCAGATTTCAGGTTGTACTACAAAACTGTGGTCATCAAGACAGTGTGGTACTGGCACAAAAACAGACACATAGATCAATGGAACAGAATAGAGAACCCAGAAGTGGACCCTGAAATGTATGGTCAAGTAATATTCGATAAAGGAGGAAAGACTATCCATTGGAAGAAAGACAGTCTCTTCAATAAATGGTGCTGGGAAAATTGGACATCCACATGCAGAAGAATGAAACTGGACCACTCTCTTTCACCATACACAAAGATAAACTCAAAATGGATGAGAGATCTAAATGTGAGACAAGAGTCCATCAAAATCATAGAAGAGAACACAGGCAACACCCTTTTTGAACTCGGCCACAGTAACTTCTTGCAAGATACATCCACGAAGGCAAAAGAAACAAAAGCAAAAATGAACTATTGGGACTTCATCAAGATAAGAAGCTTTTGCACAGCAAAGGATACAGTCAACAAAACTAAAAGACAACCTACAGAATGGGAGAAGATATTTGCAAATGACATATCAGATAAAGGGCTAGTTTCCAAAATCTATAAAGAACTTATTAAACTCAACACCAAAGAAACAAACAATCCAATCATGAAATGGGCAAAAGACATGAAGAGAAATCTCACAGAGGAAGACATGGATATGGCCAACATGCACATGAGAAAATGCTCTGCATCACTTGCCATCAGGGAAATACAAATCAAAACCACAATGAGATACCACCTCACACCAGTGAGAATGGGGAAAATTAGCAAGGCAGGAAACAACAAATGTTGGAGAGGATGCGGAGAAAAGGGAACCCTCTTACAGTGTTGGTGGGAATGTGAACTGGTGCAGCCACTCTGGAAAACTGTGTGGAGGTTCCTCAAAGAGTTAAAAATAGACCTGCCCTACAACCCAGCAATTGCACTGTTGGGGATTTACCCCAAAGATTCAGATGCAATGAAACGTCGGGACACCTGCACCCCAATGTTTCTATCAGCAATGGCCACAATAGCCAAACTGTGGAAGGAGCCTCGGTGTCCATCGAAAGATGAATGGATAAAGAAGATGTGGTTTATGTATACAATGGAATATTACTCAGCAATTAGAAACAACAAATACCCACCATTTGCTTCAACGTGGTTGGAACTGGAGGGTATTATGCTGAGTGAAATAAGTCAATCGGAGAAGGACAAGCAGTGTATGTTCTCATTCATTTGGGGAATATAAATAATAGTGAAAGGGAATATAAAGGAAGGGAAAAGAAATGTTGGGAAATATCAGGAAGGGAGACAGAACATAAAGACTCCTAACTCGGGGAAACAAACTAGGGGTGGTGGCAGGGGAGGAGGGCGGGTGTTGGAGGGGAATGGGTGACGGGCACTGAGGTGGACACTTGACGGGATGAGCACTGGGTGTTTTTCTGTATGTTGGTAAATTGAACACCAATAAAAATTAATTTTAAAAAAAAATAAGCTCCTGTTTTAAAAGGAATAGACTGTGCCACCCTGTGGCTAGTGCCAGAATGCTCAAGATGCTCTCCAGGTCACTCATCTTCCCACAGCTGGGAAACTCATTTCTGTTGTTTCCATGTTAATGAACGATTATAGCTGTAAGAGCAGTATCTCTTTGATATTGTCTCTTTCTCCTGAGAAATGCTCTGATCCATGTGAGTCTAATGAGACCATTCCATTCTTTTTTTTTTTTTTTTTTTTTTTTTTTTTTTGAGACCATTCCATTCTTACAAGACTCTTTACCCCGGTTTGATTCAAGGGAGGTGGCAAGTCTCCAGCCAGGCTACTCAGAAGCCCTAGGAAATGTTTGGATTAAAATCCAGGAGAACCAATCTCTCTTTGCTTAGTAATGTAAGCTATGAGATGTGAGAACTGAGGCGTCAGTGGCAGGAGTCCTGCCACTTGCAAGAAGCCAGTCTTCAGGGAGAGGATGAAGCTGATCAAAAGAAAGCAGCAATGTTCCCTCTCCACTGTGAGCTTCTCAAGGAGAGGCATTATGTAGTGCTCTATTTCCCAGTGTCTGCCATAGTTAATAGCACAAAGGAAGAGGGGCAGTAAGTTCATAAAGTTTTATTGAGGTATAATTAATAGACAATGAACTGTACCTATCTAAAGGGTACGGTTTGATAGTTTTGGCATATTTATACACCTGTAAAATTATCATCGTTCATCACCCCAGAAGTTTCTATATGCTCCTTTATAATCCCTACTCCCACCTCTCCCCACCTTCCCCCCTGGCAACCACTGATGTGCTGCTTGCTCTCTGCCACTATAAGTTTGCTTCTTCTAAAGTTTTACATAAATTGAATCATATAATATGTATTACTTTTGACAGCTTCTTTTAGATTCATTCATGCTGTGTGTGTCAATAGTTCATTCTGTTCTATTGTGAGTAGTATATCATTGCATGGATATAGCCACAATTGTTTATCCATTCACCTGTTGATGGATTTTTGGGTTGTTCCCAGGTAATGCCTGTCACAGATAAAGTGGCATGAACATTCTTGTACAAGATTTTGTACAGACATATGCTTTCATTTCTCTTGGGTAAATACCTAGGTGTGGAATGACTGGATCATATAATAGGTGTATGATTAACTTTGAAGAAGCTGAGGGGGGCACTTGATAGGATGAGCACTGGGTGCTATGTTGGCAATGTTGGCAAATTGAACTCCAATAAAAAGAAATTAAAAAAAAAGAAGAAGCTGCCAAACTGTTTCCCAAAGTTGGTTATACCATTACATTCCTGACAGTGTTCGAGACCTGTAGTTCTTCCAAGACCTGACCTGTAGTTCTTCCACACTAAGGTCAGTTTTCAAAATTTTAGTCATTTTAAGAGGTATGTGGCACACCATTGTGATTTTAATTTGCATTTCCCTAATGATTATTGATATTGTACATCTTTTAATGAACTTATTGGCAATCCATACATCTTCCTCAGTGAAATGTCTGTTGACATCTTTTGCCTATTTTTAATGGGGTTGTTTGTCTTACTATTGAGTTTTAAGAGTTTTTTCTATATTCTAAGTATAAATATCAGATATGTTTTGCGAATATTTTCTTCCATTCGGTGCCCTGTTTTTTCATTTTCATAGTATCTTTTAAAGATCAAAAATTTTGATTGTGATCAAATCCATCTATCAACTTTTTCTTGTATTTTTTTAACTTTTTCTTTTATTATTTATAATTGCATGCCCTAAGAAATCTTTGCCTAACTGCAAAGATTTTTTCCCATATTTTATTCTGGAAGCCTTGATTTTTAGCTCTCACATTTATGTCTATGATCCATTCAGAGTTAATTTTTACACAAAGAATGAGGTAAAGATAAAAAAAAAATTTTAGTGCCATTTGTTGAAAATATTATCCCCTCTCCATTGAATTACCTTAGCACCTTTGTTTCAAATCCATTGTCCATACATGTGTGGACTATCTCTGGACTTTATTCTGTTCCATTGATCTGTATGACAAGCCTTCCCCTAAACCACAATGCCTCAAATACTTTAAATTTATTCTAAGACTTAAGATACAAAGGAAAAACAAGATAAAGTCCTTTGGAGATAATAAATATGTAGGTAAATATAAAACACTTTTCTTCCTTTTTTGAGATTTTAAAGATTTTATCTATTTACTTATTTGAGACAAAGAGTGTGTGCACACACAAGTGGGAGGAGGGGTATAGAATACTATACCTGGTAATAGCAAAATATACCTCTTAGGGCACATGGAACATTCCCTAAGATAGCCTATGTTTTGGGGTATAAAAACACAGAAGTATTGAAATCATACAAAGTATATTCTCTGACCACCCAGAAATATACTAGAAATCAGTGAGAGAAAGGTATCTGGGGACGTCTGGGTGGCTCAGCAGTTGAGCTTCTGCCTTCACCTTGGGGGGTGATCCTGGAGTCCTGGAATCCAGTCCTCCATCAGGCTCCCCAGGGGAGCCTGCTTCTCCCTCTGCCTGTATCTATGCATCTCTCTCTCTTAAAAAAATCTTTTAAAAAAAAAAAAAGTATCTGGAAAATCCTCCAAATAATTGTAAGTTGACTCCTAACTAACACAAGAAGAAATCATAATAGAAATTTTAAAATATTTTTGAGTCGTCTATAACAACTTTAAGAAATTTAAAAATTAAAAAGTATTTATTACATTTCTACTTGCATATTTACCATTTCTAGAACTTTATTTTTGTGTATAGATCCAAATTTCTATCTGGTTTCATTTCCTTTCTGCTTGATAAGCTTCTTTAACATAGGTTATAGAACTGGTTTGCTCGTGATGAATTTTCTAAGCTTTTGTTTGTCTGACAAAGTTTTTATTTCACTTTCTCTTTTGAAGGTATTTTTGTCAAATATAGGATTCCAAGTTGACAGATTTTTTTTTCCCCACAATTCTTCAAAGATGCCTTTGCATATGTTCTGGTTTGCATACCATCTGACAAGAGGTCTACTGTAGTTCTTGCCTTTGTTCCTTTGAATACATGTCTTTTTTTTTCATGCATCTATTTAATTTTTCTTTTTATCATTGGGCTTCCAGGAATTTGATTTTTATATGTCTTAATGTTTGTGGCTTTCTGTTTCATTTACTTGGAGGTCATTGAACTTCTTGACCCTGTAGATTTATAGCTTTTATTAAATTTGGAAAACTTTTAGCCATTATTTCTTCTAATATGTTCCTGTCCTCCTCCTCTCTGCAATTCAAATTACACCTATTTGTTTTTCAAATTACACCTAGGTTAGATCACTTAAGAGAATCTCATAGGATCACTAGGCTCTGTTAATTCTTTATAGTCTTTTTTTCCTCCTTCTGTGTGCTTCATTTTGGTTAGTTTTTGTTTGGTATATCTTTGCTATTTACTGGTCTCTTTTTTACTGCAGGGTTTAATCTGCTCTTAATCCTGTACAAATTTCATATCAGATCATGGTATTTTTTTATCTCTAAAAATTCCATTTGGGCCTTTTATATCTTTCATTTGTCTCCTCATTATTTTTATATTTTCCTTTCCATTTAAAATGTATTTATAAGATTTAAAAGAGCTACTTTAAGGTCCTTGTTTGCTAATTCCTTAATCTCTGTCATTTCTGGGTTTGTTTTTAATGATCAATTTTTCTCTTAGTTATGTGTCATAGTTCCCTGGTTTATTTGCATGCCTGGTCATTTTTTTTTTTTTTTAATCCATGCTCTATATAGTAAGATTTGCTTTGTTTTATGTTGCAGCTTGTATTTATTTGAAGAGTGTTGGGCTTTGTTTTGGCATCCAGTTAAGTTATTGTGGATCAGTTTGATCATTTTGAGGCTTGCTCTTTCATGTTGTTAGGGCATCAGAGTAGCCATTTCTCTGGGTTTAATTAGGCCCCTGTGTTGAGGAGCTCCCCTTCTGAGAATGATCCATATATTACAAAGTCTCTTCACCCTGGGTTTTGTGGGGAAAAAAGCCTGTCTTGGCTGTGTGTGAGCTCCAAGGAATTGTTTGGCTTACTGCTTTCCAGTGGTTCTTTCCCCAGCGTCCTGGAGTTTTACCCCAAGCATGTGCAGATCGACATTCAACCAAAGATTAGTTTCAAAGATCCTTCTGCAGATCTCCAGAGCTTTCTGTGTGTGCAGCTGCCTCCCTTCCAGGATGGTACCCCACAAATTCTAGCCACCTCTGTCTCTCCAAAATCCAGTCCTATACAAATTTCATATCAGATCTGTCTCCTCAGCTTAGCTCGACTGATTCTGTTTGAAATCCCTGCACAAGAGCCAGAGAAATGCCTCAAGGCAGCAAGTTGGGGCAATTTTAGGACTCACATGTTTATTTCCCTTCTTTCAGTCATTGCAGTTCTGTGCTGTGTGATCAACTCACGTTTCATTCTTTACAAGATCACTGATATGAACCTGTGATACATGAAGGAGACCAGGTCAAATGGATTATCTTTTGCTTCCTATTTGGGCCATGACTTTCTTGTACACATTCTTCCCTAGAATTTCTAATTATCTTCCTCTCATTGAGAAAAACTAATATGATCATACCACTAAGCCCTTCCAGCTTCTTTCCTACCATTTTTACCTGGAATCTATTCTAATCTTCACAAGACATTCTTGTTGGATCCTTCTGGCATCTTATTCTAACATGAGATGATTGGCTTCTAGATCTGTCCTAGTGAGACTTCTTTCTTCTGATCAGAAAGTACTGTAGTGGACACTGGTTGATTCCTCAATTCACATTCCACTCAGATGTTTAATCTGGGACAGTAATGATGACCCTGTGCACTTTGCCAGTGACTGGCTCAGAAATGTGACTCAATCTGAGTAAGGGGCCGGGAAAGATTTTCTTGTTCCTTTAAAGAGAAAAAAAAATACAGAAAACACAGTCCTTTTTCTTCCTCTGGACATGTCATAAGTAGATTTTATATCTGAAGTTGTGGCAGCCATCTTGCTATCAGCTTGAGGCTGAAGCCAACGCTAAGAAATGGCAGAGCAAACATATGAAAAAAATCTAGCCTCCAGTTCATATCATAGAGTTCATGAACCAACTATTTTCTGGAATCACTAAACCTGGACTTTCTGTTTCCTTATAGCTTAAGCCACTTTTTGCTTTGTAGAGCCAAAATGGTGTTTTATGTGGTAAACACTGTTGGCTGCTTGCCCAATATTTTCTCTCTCTTTTTTTTATTACTATGAGAACCTTACTTTTTTTTTTTTTTTCAGGAGAGAAGGGCAATATGCCCCAAAAAGGCTTTTCTAAACTAGCCTTAAAAAATGCTTTTGTTTTCAGGTTCTTTTTCAGCTAGGTGTGGCTGGCCATATGATCCATTTAACAGTAGCAAATGAGATGTAGATGAAAATTTCTGAGTGAGTCCTCAGGAAAATCTTCTTAACAGGAATAGATTTGGTTTTTTTACACTTGTTCCTTCTTTGGAGATGGAATGTTTGGAGTTACTGCAGCCATCTCGTGACAGGGAGGATGAAGATCAAATGCAAGAGTAAAACTGGAAAAAGAAGGTGCCTAGAACCTTCATGACACCCCTGAGCGGCTGAGCCAGGCATTAAATGCCTCCACCAAACTTTTTGTTATGTGAAAAAAAACTATTTAAGCTGCCATTAATTGTATTTTAGCGAATACATAAAGAATCCAACATCTTCCTCTTCCATGGTTTTCACCTGTATTTTGCTTCATTGTATCCTCAAGATTCTACTTTCCAAAAGGTATATAAGAGGTTAATGTTCTTAGTCTTTGCATCTCTTTTTTTTAAAAAAGATTTTATATATTTATTCGTGAGAGACACACACACACAGAGAGAGAGAGAGAGAGAGAGGCAGAGACACAGGCAGAGGGAGAAGCAGGCCCCATGCAGGAAGCCTGTTGTGGGACTTGATCCCAGGACCCCAGAATCACACCCTGGGCTGAAGGCAGGAGCCAAACCGCTGAGCCACCCAGGGATTCCCAGTAGGGAACTTTAACACCCAATTTACAATGGATAGATCATCCAAAGGAAACAGTGCCTTTGAATAATACATTAGGCAAAATGGACCTAACATATATACAGAATACTCCTTCCAAAACCAGAGGAGTACACATTCTTTTCAAGTGCATTGGAACATTCTACAGAGTAGATCACATGTTAAGCCACAAAAACAAAACAAAAAACGAACCACCTCAATAAATTCAAAAAGATTGAAATCATATTGCGCATCTTTTCTGACCACAATGGTATGCAACTAGAAGTCAATCACAAAAAAAAAAAAAATTTAAAGAGAACAGATATACTTTGAGGCTACATAATATGTTACTAAACAATAAATGGGTCGTGACTCAGGTCATGATCTTGAGATCCTGGGATTAAGCCCTGCAT
>NW_027325834.1:0-72249 GCF_048418805.1 Vulpes vulpes
CACAACCTCTTCCGGCGCCTAACTTTAGGATGCTGGGACCTAGGTCTACGGGCAGTCAGGATGCGGGAGGGTCCTGCCCTGACCTCAGCTCGCACAAGGAAGCATGCCTGGAAGCCGGCTTTCAACTAGCTGCGTTCTTAGGGCCCTGAGAACGTAGCTGTACTCTCAGCCAGGAGGTACCCAGAATACCACTCCGCTGCAGCTGGAGACACCCTCCGGGTCTGCTGATTCCACTTGTGTCTCACAAGCCTCTGAGAAACGGCTGTGGTGCTGATGTTGGAAACTCATTCTGCAGGCAGTGTGCAACGGTGAGGGACTGAGGGTGAGCTCAACTCTCAGAAGTTAGGTGCCTTGGGACTAGACGTCCAGCTAGCTTCTCTCGTATGGAACTTAGGGTGTAGCACCTGGCTAACATAGGAATTACTAGGGAATCCCTGGATTGAGCTTGGAGGCACTAGTCTTGAGGGCCGAGACTTTCCACTTACCTCTCACAACACTTCAGTCATGCATCGAGCCTAGGCCTGTTATGAGCGAGGTGTACCTGCAGGCAGAATGTGGGAGGGACAGGCCATAAGCTCAACTCTCAGGAGCGTGTATGCCTAGGAGGCAGATGTCTGCTCCCCACTCATACAGGGGAGTTAGAACCTAGCTCCACTCTCATTGAACAAGGACGTTGGCCATCGCTGTATTCAACTCACATTGCCGTGAGGACAGGCCTGACGCTTCCACACGCATTTCTCACCACCTGTCTCTGCACCTGACATGAGGATTTTGGCAGCTCACCCACAGAGGTACCCGAGGCGGGAGGATCCTTCGTTGAGCTCAACTCTCCAAAGGTAGCATGCCCCGAATGCAGCTTTCCACTAGCTGCGTTCTTATGGCCGTGAGAACGCAGCAGCCCTGGAAGTCAGGACGTTGCGTTTATACCGCTCTACTGCACCGAGTGACAGCAGCATTGAGGCCTGCAGCTTGCCCCGTGCGTCCCATGAGCTTCTGACAAACATGTCTAGTGAGGATGTTCGTAACTCCATGTGCAGGCAGTGTGGAACTGGGAAGGACGGCACGTCAGCTCATCGCACAGAAGGAAGTTCCCCTGAGAGAGAGCTTGCAACTAGGTACTCAGGGTTGGAAGTTAGTATGTACCACCCATCTGAGGGAGGAAGTCGTCAGAAGTCACTGGATTGAGCTAAGAGACACTTGCTCTCACAAAGCTTGAATCCCGTGTCCAACGAAATCCCTTGGCTGCAAAGGGTACAGGCGGTCAGCATGTGGGAGGTTGAAGCCATAAGCTCAACCCAAAGGAGTGTGCATGCCTTGGAGGCAGCTGTGTGCTAGGAGCGAAATTGACAAGCCAGTCACTTGGTTCTCTCTCTGCTAGTGTTCCGCGTAGAACGAAATGCTGTGCAAGCGAACCGTACAGGCATCAGGATGTGGGAGCGATAGGCCATAAGCTCAACTCTCAGAAGTGTGTAGGCATTGCAGGCAGATGCCTGCCAGACACTTATTGATGGAAGCTAGCACCGAGCTACACATTCATGGAACAAGGACGTTTGCAATGTCTGTATTGGACTCAGATTCACTTGAGCAGAGTCCTGTCACTTCCATATGCTTTTCACACAACCTCTTCCGGCGCCTAACTTTAGGATGCTGGGACCTAGGTCTACGGGCAGTCAGGATGCGGGAGGGTCCTGCCCTGACCTCAGCTCGCACAAGGAAGCATGCCTGGAAGCCGGCTTTCAACTAGCTGCGTTCTTAGGGCCCTGAGAACGTAGCTGTACTCTCAGCCAGGAGGTACCCAGAATACCACTCCGCTGCAGCTGGAGACACCCTCCGGGTCTGCTGATTCCACTTGCGTCTCACAAGCCTCTGACAAACTGCTCTGGTGCAGATGTTCGAAACTCATTCTGCAGGCAGTGTGCAACTGTGAGGGACTGAGGGTGAGCTCAACTCTCCGACGTATGTTGCTTTTGGACAAAGCGTTCAACTAGCTTCTCTCGTATGGCACTTAGGATGTAGCACCTGGCTCACACAGGAAATACTAGGAAACCGCTAGATTGAGCTTGGATGCACTAGTCTTGTGGGCCGGGACTACCACTTACCTCTCACAACACTTCAGTCACGCATCGGGGATAGGCCTGTTAGGAGCGCGGTGTACCTGCAGGCAGGATGTGGGAGGGACAGTCCATAAGCTCAACTCTCGGAAGTGTGTAGGCATTGCAGGCAGATGCCTGCCAGACACTTATTGATGGAAGCTAGCACCGAGCTACACATTCATGGAACAAGGACGTTTGCAATGTCTGTATTGGACTCAGATTCACTTGAGCAGAGTCCTGTCACTTCCATATGCTTTTCACACAACCTCTTCCGGCGCCTAACTTTAGGATGCTGGGACCTAGGTCTACGGGCAGTCAGGATGCGGGAGGGTCCTGCCCTGACCTCAGCTCGCACAAGGAAGCATGCCTGGAAGCCGGCTTTCAACTAGCTGCGTTCTTAGGGCCCTGAGAACGTAGCTGTACTCTCAGCCAGGAGGTACCCAGAATACCACTCCGCTGCAGCTGGAGACACCCTCCGGGTCTGCTGATTCCACTTGTGTCTCACAAGCCTCTGAGAAACGGCTGTGGTGCTGATGTTGGAAACTCATTCTGCAGGCAGTGTGCAACGGTGAGGGACTGAGGGTGAGCTCAACTCTCAGAAGTTAGGTGCCTTGGGACTAGACGTCCAGCTAGCTTCTCTCGTATGGAACTTAGGGTGTAGCACCTGGCTAACATAGGAATTACTAGGGAATCCCTGGATTGAGCTTGGAGGCACTAGTCTTGAGGGCCGAGACTTTCCACTTACCTCTCACAACACTTCAGTCATGCATCGAGCCTAGGCCTGTTATGAGCGAGGTGTACCTGCAGGCAGAATGTGGGAGGGACAGGCCATAAGCTCAACTCTCAGGAGCGTGTATGCCTAGGAGGCAGATGTCTGCTCCCCACTCATACAGGGGAGTTAGAACCTAGCTCCACTCTCATTGAACAAGGACGTTGGCCATCGCTGTATTCAACTCACATTGCCGTGAGGACAGGCCTGACGCTTCCACACGCATTTCTCACCACCTGTCTCTGCACCTGACATGAGGATTTTGGCAGCTCACCCACAGAGGTACCCGAGGCGGGAGGATCCTTCGTTGAGCTCAACTCTCCAAAGGTAGCATGCCCCGAATGCAGCTTTCCACTAGCTGCGTTCTTATGGCCGTGAGAACGCAGCAGCCCTGGAAGTCAGGACGTTGCGTTTATACCGCTCTACTGCACCGAGTGACAGCACCATTGAGGCCTGCAGCTTGCCCCGTGCGTCCCATGAGCTTCTGACAAACATGTCTAGTGAGGATGTTCGTAACTCCATGTGCAGGCAGTGTGGAACTGGGAAGGACGGCACGTCAGCTCATCGCACAGAAGGAAGTTCCCCTGAGAGAGAGCTTGCAACTAGGTACTCAGGGTTGGAAGTTAGTATGTACCACCCATCTGAGGGAGGAAGTCGTCAGAAGTCACTGGATTGAGCTAAGAGACACTTGCTCTCACAAAGCTTGAATCCCGTGTCCAACGAAATCCCTTGGCTGCAAAGGGTACAGGCGGTCAGCATGTGGGAGGTTGAAGCCATAAGCTCAACCCAAAGGAGTGTGCATGCCTTGGAGGCAGCTGTGTGCTAGGAGCGAAATTGACAAGCCAGTCACTTGGTTCTCTCTCTGCTAGTGTTCCGCGTAGAACGAAATGCTGTGCAAGCGAACCGTACAGGCATCAGGATGTGGGAGCGATAGGCCATAAGCTCAACTCTCAGAAGTGTGTAGGCATTGCAGGCAGATGCCTGCCAGACACTTATTGATGGAAGCTAGCACCGAGCTACACATTCATGGAACAAGGACGTTTGCAATGTCTGTATTGGACTCAGATTCACTTGAGCAGAGTCCTGTCACTTCCATATGCTTTTCACACAACCTCTTCCGGCGCCTAACTTTAGGATGCTGGGACCTAGGTCTACGGGCAGTCAGGATGCGGGAGGGTCCTGCCCTGACCTCAGCTCGCACAAGGAAGCATGCCTGGAAGCCGGCTTTCAACTAGCTGCGTTCTTAGGGCCCTGAGAACGTAGCTGTACTCTCAGCCAGGAGGTACCCAGAATACCACTCCGCTGCAGCTGGAGACACCCTCCGGGTCTGCTGATTCCACTTGCGTCTCACAAGCCTCTGACAAACTGCTCTGGTGCAGATGTTCGAAACTCATTCTGCAGGCAGTGTGCAACTGTGAGGGACTGAGGGTGAGCTCAACTCTCCGACGTATGTTGCTTTTGGACAAAGCGTTCAACTAGCTTCTCTCGTATGGCACTTAGGATGTAGCACCTGGCTCACACAGGAAATACTAGGAAACCGCTAGATTGAGCTTGGATGCACTAGTCTTGTGGGCCGGGACTACCACTTACCTCTCACAACACTTCAGTCACGCATCGGGGATAGGCCTGTTAGGAGCGCGGTGTACCTGCAGGCAGGATGTGGGAGGGACAGTCCATAAGCTCAACTCTCGGAAGTGTGTAGGCATTGCAGGCAGATGCCTGCCAGACACTTATTGATGGAAGCTAGCACCGAGCTACACATTCATGGAACAAGGACGTTTGCAATGTCTGTATTGGACTCAGATTCACTTGAGCAGAGTCCTGTCACTTCCATATGCTTTTCACACAACCTCTTCCGGCGCCTAACTTTAGGATGCTGGGACCTAGGTCTACGGGCAGTCAGGATGCGGGAGGGTCCTGCCCTGACCTCAGCTCGCACAAGGAAGCATGCCTGGAAGCCGGCTTTCAACTAGCTGCGTTCTTAGGGCCCTGAGAACGTAGCTGTACTCTCAGCCAGGAGGTACCCAGAATACCACTCCGCTGCAGCTGGAGACACCCTCCGGGTCTGCTGATTCCACTTGCGTCTCACAAGCCTCTGACAAACTGCTCTGGTGCAGATGTTCGAAACTCATTCTGCAGGCAGTGTGCAACTGTGAGGGACTGAGGGTGAGCTCAACTCTCCGACGTATGTTGCTTTTGGACAAAGCGTTCAACTAGCTTCTCTCGTATGGCACTTAGGATGTAGCACCTGGCTCACACAGGAAATACTAGGAAACCGCTAGATTGAGCTTGGATGCACTAGTCTTGTGGGCCGGGACTACCACTTACCTCTCACAACACTTCAGTCACGCATCGGGGATAGGCCTGTTAGGAGCGCGGTGTACCTGCAGGCAGGATGTGGGAGGGACAGTCCATAAGCTCAACTCTCGGAAGTGTGTAGGCATTGCAGGCAGATGCCTGCCAGACACTTATTGATGGAAGCTAGCACCGAGCT
Source organism: Vulpes vulpes (assembly GCF_048418805.1). NCBI lineage: Eukaryota > Metazoa > Chordata > Mammalia > Carnivora > Canidae > Vulpes > Vulpes vulpes. Next base: position 5,357 of record NW_027325834.1, read on the forward strand.
ACACATTTATTGAACAAGGACGTTTGCAATGTCTGTATTGGACTCAGATTCACTTGAGCAGAGTCCTGTCACTTCCATATGCTTTTCACACAACCTCTTCCGGCGCCTAACTTTAGGATGCTGGGACCTAGGTCTACGGGCAGTCAGGATGCGGGAGGGTCCTGCCCTGACCTCAGCTCGCACAAGGAAGCATGCCTGGAAGCCGGCTTTCAACTAGCTGCGTTCTTAGGGCCCTGAGAACGTAGCTGTACTCTCAGCCAGGAGGTACCCAGAATACCACTCCGCTGCAGCTGGAGACACCCTCCGGGTCTGCTGATTCCACTTGTGTCTCACAAGCCTCTGAGAAACGGCTGTGGTGCTGATGTTGGAAACTCATTCTGCAGGCAGTGTGCAACGGTGAGGGACTGAGGGTGAGCTCAACTCTCAGAAGTTAGGTGCCTTGGGACTAGACGTCCAGCTAGCTTCTCTCGTATGGAACTTAGGGTGTAGCACCTGGCTAACATAGGAATTACTAGGGAATCCCTGGATTGAGCTTGGAGGCACTAGTCTTGAGGGCCGAGACTTTCCACTTACCTCTCACAACACTTCAGTCATGCATCGAGCCTAGGCCTGTTATGAGCGAGGTGTACCTGCAGGCAGAATGTGGGAGGGACAGGCCATAAGCTCAACTCTCAGGAGCGTGTATGCCTAGGAGGCAGATGTCTGCTCCCCACTCATACAGGGGAGTTAGAACCTAGCTCCACTCTCATTGAACAAGGACGTTGGCCATCGCTGTATTCAACTCACATTGCCGTGAGGACAGGCCTGACGCTTCCACACGCATTTCTCACCACCTGTCTCTGCACCTGACATGAGGATTTTGGCAGCTCACCCACAGAGGTACCCGAGGCGGGAGGATCCTTCGTTGAGCTCAACTCTCCAAAGGTAGCATGCCCCGAATGCAGCTTTCCACTAGCTGCGTTCTTATGGCCGTGAGAACGCAGCAGCCCTGGAAGTCAGGACGTTGCGTTTATACCGCTCTACTGCACCGAGTGACAGCACCATTGAGGCCTGCAGCTTGCCCCGTGCGTCCCATGAGCTTCTGACAAACATGTCTAGTGAGGATGTTCGTAACTCCATGTGCAGGCAGTGTGGAACTGGGAAGGACGGCACGTCAGCTCATCGCACAGAAGGAAGTTCCCCTGAGAGAGAGCTTGCAACTAGGTACTCAGGGTTGGAAGTTAGTATGTACCACCCATCTGAGGGAGGAAGTCGTCAGAAGTCACTGGATTGAGCTAAGAGACACTTGCTCTCACAAAGCTTGAATCCCGTGTCCAACGAAATCCCTTGGCTGCAAAGGGTACAGGCGGTCAGCATGTGGGAGGTTGAAGCCATAAGCTCAACCCAAAGGAGTGTGCATGCCTTGGAGGCAGCTGTGTGCTAGGAGCGAAATTGACAAGCCAGTCACTTGGTTCTCTCTCTGCTAGTGTTCCGCGTAGAACGAAATGCTGTGCAAGCGAACCGTACAGGCATCAGGATGTGGGAGCGATAGGCCATAAGCTCAACTCTCAGAAGTGTGTAGGCATTGCAGGCAGATGCCTGCCAGACACTTATTGATGGAAGCTAGCACCGAGCTACACATTCATGGAACAAGGACGTTTGCAATGTCTGTATTGGACTCAGATTCACTTGAGCAGAGTCCTGTCACTTCCATATGCTTTTCACACAACCTCTTCCGGCGCCTAACTTTAGGATGCTGGGACCTAGGTCTACGGGCAGTCAGGATGCGGGAGGGTCCTGCCCTGACCTCAGCTCGCACAAGGAAGCATGCCTGGAAGCCGGCTTTCAACTAGCTGCGTTCTTAGGGCCCTGAGAACGTAGCTGTACTCTCAGCCAGGAGGTACCCAGAATACCACTCCGCTGCAGCTGGAGACACCCTCCGGGTCTGCTGATTCCACTTGCGTCTCACAAGCCTCTGACAAACTGCTCTGGTGCAGATGTTCGAAACTCATTCTGCAGGCAGTGTGCAACTGTGAGGGACTGAGGGTGAGCTCAACTCTCCGACGTATGTTGCTTTTGGACAAAGCGTTCAACTAGCTTCTCTCGTATGGCACTTAGGATGTAGCACCTGGCTCACACAGGAAATACTAGGAAACCGCTAGATTGAGCTTGGATGCACTAGTCTTGTGGGCCGGGACTACCACTTACCTCTCACAACACTTCAGTCACGCATCGGGGATAGGCCTGTTAGGAGCGCGGTGTACCTGCAGGCAGGATGTGGGAGGGACAGTCCATAAGCTCAACTCTCGGAAGTGTGTAGGCATTGCAGGCAGATGCCTGCCAGACACTTATTGATGGAAGCTAGCACCGAGCTACACATTTATTGAACAAGGACGTTTGCAATGTCTGTATTGGACTCAGATTCACTTGAGCAGAGTCCTGTCACTTCCATATGCTTTTCACACAACCTCTTCCGGCGCCTAACTTTAGGATGCTGGGACCTAGGTCTACGGGCAGTCAGGATGCGGGAGGGTCCTGCCCTGACCTCAGCTCGCACAAGGAAGCATGCCTGGAAGCCGGCTTTCAACTAGCTGCGTTCTTAGGGCCCTGAGAACGTAGCTGTACTCTCAGCCAGGAGGTACCCAGAATACCACTCCGCTGCAGCTGGAGACACCCTCCGGGTCTGCTGATTCCACTTGTGTCTCACAAGCCTCTGAGAAACGGCTGTGGTGCTGATGTTGGAAACTCATTCTGCAGGCAGTGTGCAACGGTGAGGGACTGAGGGTGAGCTCAACTCTCAGAAGTTAGGTGCCTTGGGACTAGACGTCCAGCTAGCTTCTCTCGTATGGAACTTAGGGTGTAGCACCTGGCTAACATAGGAATTACTAGGGAATCCCTGGATTGAGCTTGGAGGCACTAGTCTTGAGGGCCGAGACTTTCCACTTACCTCTCACAACACTTCAGTCATGCATCGAGCCTAGGCCTGTTATGAGCGAGGTGTACCTGCAGGCAGAATGTGGGAGGGACAGGCCATAAGCTCAACTCTCAGGAGCGTGTATGCCTAGGAGGCAGATGTCTGCTCCCCACTCATACAGGGGAGTTAGAACCTAGCTCCACTCTCATTGAACAAGGACGTTGGCCATCGCTGTATTCAACTCACATTGCCGTGAGGACAGGCCTGACGCTTCCACACGCATTTCTCACCACCTGTCTCTGCACCTGACATGAGGATTTTGGCAGCTCACCCACAGAGGTACCCGAGGCGGGAGGATCCTTCGTTGAGCTCAACTCTCCAAAGGTAGCATGCCCCGAATGCAGCTTTCCACTAGCTGCGTTCTTATGGCCGTGAGAACGCAGCAGCCCTGGAAGTCAGGACGTTGCGTTTATACCGCTCTACTGCACCGAGTGACAGCAGCATTGAGGCCTGCAGCTTGCCCCGTGCGTCCCATGAGCTTCTGACAAACATGTCTAGTGAGGATGTTCGTAACTCCATGTGCAGGCAGTGTGGAACTGGGAAGGACGGCACGTCAGCTCATCGCACAGAAGGAAGTTCCCCTGAGAGAGAGCTTGCAACTAGGTACTCAGGGTTGGAAGTTAGTATGTACCACCCATCTGAGGGAGGAAGTCGTCAGAAGTCACTGGATTGAGCTAAGAGACACTTGCTCTCACAAAGCTTGAATCCCGTGTCCAACGAAATCCCTTGGCTGCAAAGGGTACAGGCGGTCAGCATGTGGGAGGTTGAAGCCATAAGCTCAACCCAAAGGAGTGTGCATGCCTTGGAGGCAGCTGTGTGCTAGGAGCGAAATTGACAAGCCAGTCACTTGGTTCTCTCTCTGCTAGTGGGAGCGATAGGCCATAAGCTCAACTCTCAGAAGTGTGTAGGCATTGCAGGCAGATGCCTGCCAGACACTTATTGATGGAAGCTAGCACCGAGCTACACATTCATGGAACAAGGACGTTTGCAATGTCTGTATTGGACTCAGATTCACTTGAGCAGAGTCCTGTCACTTCCATATGCTTTTCACACAACCTCTTCCGGCGCCTAACTTTAGGATGCTGGGACCTAGGTCTACGGGCAGTCAGGATGCGGGAGGGTCCTGCCCTGACCTCAGCTCGCACAAGGAAGCATGCCTGGAAGCCGGCTTTCAACTAGCTGCGTTCTTAGGGCCCTGAGAACGTAGCTGTACTCTCAGCCAGGAGGTACCCAGAATACCACTCCGCTGCAGCTGGAGACACCCTCCGGGTCTGCTGATTCCACTTGCGTCTCACAAGCCTCTGACAAACTGCTCTGGTGCAGATGTTCGAAACTCATTCTGCAGGCAGTGTGCAACTGTGAGGGACTGAGGGTGAGCTCAACTCTCCGACGTATGTTGCTTTTGGACAAAGCGTTCAACTAGCTTCTCTCGTATGGCACTTAGGATGTAGCACCTGGCTCACACAGGAAATACTAGGAAACCGCTAGATTGAGCTTGGATGCACTAGTCTTGTGGGCCGGGACTACCACTTACCTCTCACAACACTTCAGTCACGCATCGGGGATAGGCCTGTTAGGAGCGCGGTGTACCTGCAGGCAGGATGTGGGAGGGACAGTCCATAAGCTCAACTCTCGGAAGTGTGTAGGCATTGCAGGCAGATGCCTGCCAGACACTTATTGATGGAAGCTAGCACCGAGCTACACATTTATTGAACAAGGACGTTTGCAATGTCTGTATTGGACTCAGATTCACTTGAGCAGAGTCCTGTCACTTCCATATGCTTTTCACACAACCTCTTCCGGCGCCTAACTTTAGGATGCTGGGACCTAGGTCTACGGGCAGTCAGGATGCGGGAGGGTCCTGCCCTGACCTCAGCTCGCACAAGGAAGCATGCCTGGAAGCCGGCTTTCAACTAGCTGCGTTCTTAGGGCCCTGAGAACGTAGCTGTACTCTCAGCCAGGAGGTACCCAGAATACCACTCCGCTGCAGCTGGAGACACCCTCCGGGTCTGCTGATTCCACTTGTGTCTCACAAGCCTCTGAGAAACGGCTGTGGTGCTGATGTTGGAAACTCATTCTGCAGGCAGTGTGCAACGGTGAGGGACTGAGGGTGAGCTCAACTCTCAGAAGTTAGGTGCCTTGGGACTAGACGTCCAGCTAGCTTCTCTCGTATGGAACTTAGGGTGTAGCACCTGGCTAACATAGGAATTACTAGGGAATCCCTGGATTGAGCTTGGAGGCACTAGTCTTGAGGGCCGAGACTTTCCACTTACCTCTCACAACACTTCAGTCATGCATCGAGCCTAGGCCTGTTATGAGCGAGGTGTACCTGCAGGCAGAATGTGGGAGGGACAGGCCATAAGCTCAACTCTCAGGAGCGTGTATGCCTAGGAGGCAGATGTCTGCTCCCCACTCATACAGGGGAGTTAGAACCTAGCTCCACTCTCATTGAACAAGGACGTTGGCCATCGCTGTATTCAACTCACATTGCCGTGAGGACAGGCCTGACGCTTCCACACGCATTTCTCACCACCTGTCTCTGCACCTGACATGAGGATTTTGGCAGCTCACCCACAGAGGTACCCGAGGCGGGAGGATCCTTCGTTGAGCTCAACTCTCCAAAGGTAGCATGCCCCGAATGCAGCTTTCCACTAGCTGCGTTCTTATGGCCGTGAGAACGCAGCAGCCCTGGAAGTCAGGACGTTGCGTTTATACCGCTCTACTGCACCGAGTGACAGCAGCATTGAGGCCTGCAGCTTGCCCCGTGCGTCCCATGAGCTTCTGACAAACATGTCTAGTGAGGATGTTCGTAACTCCATGTGCAGGCAGTGTGGAACTGGGAAGGACGGCACGTCAGCTCATCGCACAGAAGGAAGTTCCCCTGAGAGAGAGCTTGCAACTAGGTACTCAGGGTTGGAAGTTAGTATGTACCACCCATCTGAGGGAGGAAGTCGTCAGAAGTCACTGGATTGAGCTAAGAGACACTTGCTCTCACAAAGCTTGAATCCCGTGTCCAACGAAATCCCTTGGCTGCAAAGGGTACAGGCGGTCAGCATGTGGGAGGTTGAAGCCATAAGCTCAACCCAAAGGAGTGTGCATGCCTTGGAGGCAGCTGTGTGCTAGGAGCGAAATTGACAAGCCAGTCACTTGGTTCTCTCTCTGCTAGTGGGAGCGATAGGCCATAAGCTCAACTCTCAGAAGTGTGTAGGCATTGCAGGCAGATGCCTGCCAGACACTTATTGATGGAAGCTAGCACCGAGCTACACATTCATGGAACAAGGACGTTTGCAATGTCTGTATTGGACTCAGATTCACTTGAGCAGAGTCCTGTCACTTCCATATGCTTTTCACACAACCTCTTCCGGCGCCTAACTTTAGGATGCTGGGACCTAGGTCTACGGGCAGTCAGGATGCGGGAGGGTCCTGCCCTGACCTCAGCTCGCACAAGGAAGCATGCCTGGAAGCCGGCTTTCAACTAGCTGCGTTCTTAGGGCCCTGAGAACGTAGCTGTACTCTCAGCCAGGAGGTACCCAGAATACCACTCCGCTGCAGCTGGAGACACCCTCCGGGTCTGCTGATTCCACTTGCGTCTCACAAGCCTCTGACAAACTGCTCTGGTGCAGATGTTCGAAACTCATTCTGCAGGCAGTGTGCAACTGTGAGGGACTGAGGGTGAGCTCAACTCTCCGACGTATGTTGCTTTTGGACAAAGCGTTCAACTAGCTTCTCTCGTATGGCACTTAGGATGTAGCACCTGGCTCACACAGGAAATACTAGGAAACCGCTAGATTGAGCTTGGATGCACTAGTCTTGTGGGCCGGGACTACCACTTACCTCTCACAACACTTCAGTCACGCATCGGGGATAGGCCTGTTAGGAGCGCGGTGTACCTGCAGGCAGGATGTGGGAGGGACAGTCCATAAGCTCAACTCTCGGAAGTGTGTAGGCATTGCAGGCAGATGCCTGCCAGACACTTATTGATGGAAGCTAGCACCGAGCTACACATTCATGGAACAAGGACGTTTGCAATGTCTGTATTGGACTCAGATTCACTTGAGCAGAGTCCTGTCACTTCCATATGCTTTTCACACAACCTCTTCCGGCGCCTAACTTTAGGATGCTGGGACCTAGGTCTACGGGCAGTCAGGATGCGGGAGGGTCCTGCCCTGACCTCAGCTCGCACAAGGAAGCATGCCTGGAAGCCGGCTTTCAACTAGCTGCGTTCTTAGGGCCCTGAGAACGTAGCTGTACTCTCAGCCAGGAGGTACCCAGAATACCACTCCGCTGCAGCTGGAGACACCCTCCGGGTCTGCTGATTCCACTTGCGTCTCACAAGCCTCTGACAAACTGCTCTGGTGCAGATGTTCGAAACTCATTCTGCAGGCAGTGTGCAACTGTGAGGGACTGAGGGTGAGCTCAACTCTCCGACGTATGTTGCTTTTGGACAAAGCGTTCAACTAGCTTCTCTCGTATGGCACTTAGGATGTAGCACCTGGCTCACACAGGAAATACTAGGAAACCGCTAGATTGAGCTTGGATGCACTAGTCTTGTGGGCCGGGACTACCACTTACCTCTCACAACACTTCAGTCACGCATCGGGGATAGGCCTGTTAGGAGCGCGGTGTACCTGCAGGCAGGATGTGGGAGGGACAGTCCATAAGCTCAACTCTCGGAAGTGTGTAGGCATTGCAGGCAGATGCCTGCCAGACACTTATTGATGGAAGCTAGCACCGAGCTACACATTTATTGAACAAGGACGTTTGCAATGTCTGTATTGGACTCAGATTCACTTGAGCAGAGTCCTGTCACTTCCATATGCTTTTCACACAACCTCTTCCGGCGCCTAACTTTAGGATGCTGGGACCTAGGTCTACGGGCAGTCAGGATGCGGGAGGGTCCTGCCCTGACCTCAGCTCGCACAAGGAAGCATGCCTGGAAGCCGGCTTTCAACTAGCTGCGTTCTTAGGGCCCTGAGAACGTAGCTGTACTCTCAGCCAGGAGGTACCCAGAATACCACTCCGCTGCAGCTGGAGACACCCTCCGGGTCTGCTGATTCCACTTGTGTCTCACAAGCCTCTGAGAAACGGCTGTGGTGCTGATGTTGGAAACTCATTCTGCAGGCAGTGTGCAACGGTGAGGGACTGAGGGTGAGCTCAACTCTCAGAAGTTAGGTGCCTTGGGACTAGACGTCCAGCTAGCTTCTCTCGTATGGAACTTAGGGTGTAGCACCTGGCTAACATAGGAATTACTAGGGAATCCCTGGATTGAGCTTGGAGGCACTAGTCTTGAGGGCCGAGACTTTCCACTTACCTCTCACAACACTTCAGTCATGCATCGAGCCTAGGCCTGTTATGAGCGAGGTGTACCTGCAGGCAGAATGTGGGAGGGACAGGCCATAAGCTCAACTCTCAGGAGCGTGTATGCCTAGGAGGCAGATGTCTGCTCCCCACTCATACAGGGGAGTTAGAACCTAGCTCCACTCTCATTGAACAAGGACGTTGGCCATCGCTGTATTCAACTCACATTGCCGTGAGGACAGGCCTGACGCTTCCACACGCATTTCTCACCACCTGTCTCTGCACCTGACATGAGGATTTTGGCAGCTCACCCACAGAGGTACCCGAGGCGGGAGGATCCTTCGTTGAGCTCAACTCTCCAAAGGTAGCATGCCCCGAATGCAGCTTTCCACTAGCTGCGTTCTTATGGCCGTGAGAACGCAGCAGCCCTGGAAGTCAGGACGTTGCGTTTATACCGCTCTACTGCACCGAGTGACAGCACCATTGAGGCCTGCAGCTTGCCCCGTGCGTCCCATGAGCTTCTGACAAACATGTCTAGTGAGGATGTTCGTAACTCCATGTGCAGGCAGTGTGGAACTGGGAAGGACGGCACGTCAGCTCATCGCACAGAAGGAAGTTCCCCTGAGAGAGAGCTTGCAACTAGGTACTCAGGGTTGGAAGTTAGTATGTACCACCCATCTGAGGGAGGAAGTCGTCAGAAGTCACTGGATTGAGCTAAGAGACACTTGCTCTCACAAAGCTTGAATCCCGTGTCCAACGAAATCCCTTGGCTGCAAAGGGTACAGGCGGTCAGCATGTGGGAGGTTGAAGCCATAAGCTCAACCCAAAGGAGTGTGCATGCCTTGGAGGCAGCTGTGTGCTAGGAGCGAAATTGACAAGCCAGTCACTTGGTTCTCTCTCTGCTAGTGTTCCGCGTAGAACGAAATGCTGTGCAAGCGAACCGTACAGGCATCAGGATGTGGGAGCGATAGGCCATAAGCTCAACTCTCAGAAGTGTGTAGGCATTGCAGGCAGATGCCTGCCAGACACTTATTGATGGAAGCTAGCACCGAGCTACACATTCATGGAACAAGGACGTTTGCAATGTCTGTATTGGACTCAGATTCACTTGAGCAGAGTCCTGTCACTTCCATATGCTTTTCACACAACCTCTTCCGGCGCCTAACTTTAGGATGCTGGGACCTAGGTCTACGGGCAGTCAGGATGCGGGAGGGTCCTGCCCTGACCTCAGCTCGCACAAGGAAGCATGCCTGGAAGCCGGCTTTCAACTAGCTGCGTTCTTAGGGCCCTGAGAACGTAGCTGTACTCTCAGCCAGGAGGTACCCAGAATACCACTCCGCTGCAGCTGGAGACACCCTCCGGGTCTGCTGATTCCACTTGCGTCTCACAAGCCTCTGACAAACTGCTCTGGTGCAGATGTTCGAAACTCATTCTGCAGGCAGTGTGCAACTGTGAGGGACTGAGGGTGAGCTCAACTCTCCGACGTATGTTGCTTTTGGACAAAGCGTTCAACTAGCTTCTCTCGTATGGCACTTAGGATGTAGCACCTGGCTCACACAGGAAATACTAGGAAACCGCTAGATTGAGCTTGGATGCACTAGTCTTGTGGGCCGGGACTACCACTTACCTCTCACAACACTTCAGTCACGCATCGGGGATAGGCCTGTTAGGAGCGCGGTGTACCTGCAGGCAGGATGTGGGAGGGACAGTCCATAAGCTCAACTCTCGGAAGTGTGTAGGCATTGCAGGCAGATGCCTGCCAGACACTTATTGATGGAAGCTAGCACCGAGCTACACATTTATTGAACAAGGACGTTTGCAATGTCTGTATTGGACTCAGATTCACTTGAGCAGAGTCCTGTCACTTCCATATGCTTTTCACACAACCTCTTCCGGCGCCTAACTTTAGGATGCTGGGACCTAGGTCTACGGGCAGTCAGGATGCGGGAGGGTCCTGCCCTGACCTCAGCTCGCACAAGGAAGCATGCCTGGAAGCCGGCTTTCAACTAGCTGCGTTCTTAGGGCCCTGAGAACGTAGCTGTACTCTCAGCCAGGAGGTACCCAGAATACCACTCCGCTGCAGCTGGAGACACCCTCCGGGTCTGCTGATTCCACTTGTGTCTCACAAGCCTCTGAGAAACGGCTGTGGTGCTGATGTTGGAAACTCATTCTGCAGGCAGTGTGCAACGGTGAGGGACTGAGGGTGAGCTCAACTCTCAGAAGTTAGGTGCCTTGGGACTAGACGTCCAGCTAGCTTCTCTCGTATGGAACTTAGGGTGTAGCACCTGGCTAACATAGGAATTACTAGGGAATCCCTGGATTGAGCTTGGAGGCACTAGTCTTGAGGGCCGAGACTTTCCACTTACCTCTCACAACACTTCAGTCATGCATCGAGCCTAGGCCTGTTATGAGCGAGGTGTACCTGCAGGCAGAATGTGGGAGGGACAGGCCATAAGCTCAACTCTCAGGAGCGTGTATGCCTAGGAGGCAGATGTCTGCTCCCCACTCATACAGGGGAGTTAGAACCTAGCTCCACTCTCATTGAACAAGGACGTTGGCCATCGCTGTATTCAACTCACATTGCCGTGAGGACAGGCCTGACGCTTCCACACGCATTTCTCACCACCTGTCTCTGCACCTGACATGAGGATTTTGGCAGCTCACCCACAGAGGTACCCGAGGCGGGAGGATCCTTCGTTGAGCTCAACTCTCCAAAGGTAGCATGCCCCGAATGCAGCTTTCCACTAGCTGCGTTCTTATGGCCGTGAGAACGCAGCAGCCCTGGAAGTCAGGACGTTGCGTTTATACCGCTCTACTGCACCGAGTGACAGCAGCATTGAGGCCTGCAGCTTGCCCCGTGCGTCCCATGAGCTTCTGACAAACATGTCTAGTGAGGATGTTCGTAACTCCATGTGCAGGCAGTGTGGAACTGGGAAGGACGGCACGTCAGCTCATCGCACAGAAGGAAGTTCCCCTGAGAGAGAGCTTGCAACTAGGTACTCAGGGTTGGAAGTTAGTATGTACCACCCATCTGAGGGAGGAAGTCGTCAGAAGTCACTGGATTGAGCTAAGAGACACTTGCTCTCACAAAGCTTGAATCCCGTGTCCAACGAAATCCCTTGGCTGCAAAGGGTACAGGCGGTCAGCATGTGGGAGGTTGAAGCCATAAGCTCAACCCAAAGGAGTGTGCATGCCTTGGAGGCAGCTGTGTGCTAGGAGCGAAATTGACAAGCCAGTCACTTGGTTCTCTCTCTGCTAGTGGGAGCGATAGGCCATAAGCTCAACTCTCAGAAGTGTGTAGGCATTGCAGGCAGATGCCTGCCAGACACTTATTGATGGAAGCTAGCACCGAGCTACACATTCATGGAACAAGGACGTTTGCAATGTCTGTATTGGACTCAGATTCACTTGAGCAGAGTCCTGTCACTTCCATATGCTTTTCACACAACCTCTTCCGGCGCCTAACTTTAGGATGCTGGGACCTAGGTCTACGGGCAGTCAGGATGCGGGAGGGTCCTGCCCTGACCTCAGCTCGCACAAGGAAGCATGCCTGGAAGCCGGCTTTCAACTAGCTGCGTTCTTAGGGCCCTGAGAACGTAGCTGTACTCTCAGCCAGGAGGTACCCAGAATACCACTCCGCTGCAGCTGGAGACACCCTCCGGGTCTGCTGATTCCACTTGCGTCTCACAAGCCTCTGACAAACTGCTCTGGTGCAGATGTTCGAAACTCATTCTGCAGGCAGTGTGCAACTGTGAGGGACTGAGGGTGAGCTCAACTCTCCGACGTATGTTGCTTTTGGACAAAGCGTTCAACTAGCTTCTCTCGTATGGCACTTAGGATGTAGCACCTGGCTCACACAGGAAATACTAGGAAACCGCTAGATTGAGCTTGGATGCACTAGTCTTGTGGGCCGGGACTACCACTTACCTCTCACAACACTTCAGTCACGCATCGGGGATAGGCCTGTTAGGAGCGCGGTGTACCTGCAGGCAGGATGTGGGAGGGACAGTCCATAAGCTCAACTCTCGGAAGTGTGTAGGCATTGCAGGCAGATGCCTGCCAGACACTTATTGATGGAAGCTAGCACCGAGCTACACATTTATTGAACAAGGACGTTTGCAATGTCTGTATTGGACTCAGATTCACTTGAGCAGAGTCCTGTCACTTCCATATGCTTTTCACACAACCTCTTCCGGCGCCTAACTTTAGGATGCTGGGACCTAGGTCTACGGGCAGTCAGGATGCGGGAGGGTCCTGCCCTGACCTCAGCTCGCACAAGGAAGCATGCCTGGAAGCCGGCTTTCAACTAGCTGCGTTCTTAGGGCCCTGAGAACGTAGCTGTACTCTCAGCCAGGAGGTACCCAGAATACCACTCCGCTGCAGCTGGAGACACCCTCCGGGTCTGCTGATTCCACTTGTGTCTCACAAGCCTCTGAGAAACGGCTGTGGTGCTGATGTTGGAAACTCATTCTGCAGGCAGTGTGCAACGGTGAGGGACTGAGGGTGAGCTCAACTCTCAGAAGTTAGGTGCCTTGGGACTAGACGTCCAGCTAGCTTCTCTCGTATGGAACTTAGGGTGTAGCACCTGGCTAACATAGGAATTACTAGGGAATCCCTGGATTGAGCTTGGAGGCACTAGTCTTGAGGGCCGAGACTTTCCACTTACCTCTCACAACACTTCAGTCATGCATCGAGCCTAGGCCTGTTATGAGCGAGGTGTACCTGCAGGCAGAATGTGGGAGGGACAGGCCATAAGCTCAACTCTCAGGAGCGTGTATGCCTAGGAGGCAGATGTCTGCTCCCCACTCATACAGGGGAGTTAGAACCTAGCTCCACTCTCATTGAACAAGGACGTTGGCCATCGCTGTATTCAACTCACATTGCCGTGAGGACAGGCCTGACGCTTCCACACGCATTTCTCACCACCTGTCTCTGCACCTGACATGAGGATTTTGGCAGCTCACCCACAGAGGTACCCGAGGCGGGAGGATCCTTCGTTGAGCTCAACTCTCCAAAGGTAGCATGCCCCGAATGCAGCTTTCCACTAGCTGCGTTCTTATGGCCGTGAGAACGCAGCAGCCCTGGAAGTCAGGACGTTGCGTTTATACCGCTCTACTGCACCGAGTGACAGCACCATTGAGGCCTGCAGCTTGCCCCGTGCGTCCCATGAGCTTCTGACAAACATGTCTAGTGAGGATGTTCGTAACTCCATGTGCAGGCAGTGTGGAACTGGGAAGGACGGCACGTCAGCTCATCGCACAGAAGGAAGTTCCCCTGAGAGAGAGCTTGCAACTAGGTACTCAGGGTTGGAAGTTAGTATGTACCACCCATCTGAGGGAGGAAGTCGTCAGAAGTCACTGGATTGAGCTAAGAGACACTTGCTCTCACAAAGCTTGAATCCCGTGTCCAACGAAATCCCTTGGCTGCAAAGGGTACAGGCGGTCAGCATGTGGGAGGTTGAAGCCATAAGCTCAACCCAAAGGAGTGTGCATGCCTTGGAGGCAGCTGTGTGCTAGGAGCGAAATTGACAAGCCAGTCACTTGGTTCTCTCTCTGCTAGTGTTCCGCGTAGAACGAAATGCTGTGCAAGCGAACCGTACAGGCATCAGGATGTGGGAGCGATAGGCCATAAGCTCAACTCTCAGAAGTGTGTAGGCATTGCAGGCAGATGCCTGCCAGACACTTATTGATGGAAGCTAGCACCGAGCTACACATTCATGGAACAAGGACGTTTGCAATGTCTGTATTGGACTCAGATTCACTTGAGCAGAGTCCTGTCACTTCCATATGCTTTTCACACAACCTCTTCCGGCGCCTAACTTTAGGATGCTGGGACCTAGGTCTACGGGCAGTCAGGATGCGGGAGGGTCCTGCCCTGACCTCAGCTCGCACAAGGAAGCATGCCTGGAAGCCGGCTTTCAACTAGCTGCGTTCTTAGGGCCCTGAGAACGTAGCTGTACTCTCAGCCAGGAGGTACCCAGAATACCACTCCGCTGCAGCTGGAGACACCCTCCGGGTCTGCTGATTCCACTTGCGTCTCACAAGCCTCTGACAAACTGCTCTGGTGCAGATGTTCGAAACTCATTCTGCAGGCAGTGTGCAACTGTGAGGGACTGAGGGTGAGCTCAACTCTCCGACGTATGTTGCTTTTGGACAAAGCGTTCAACTAGCTTCTCTCGTATGGCACTTAGGATGTAGCACCTGGCTCACACAGGAAATACTAGGAAACCGCTAGATTGAGCTTGGATGCACTAGTCTTGTGGGCCGGGACTACCACTTACCTCTCACAACACTTCAGTCACGCATCGGGGATAGGCCTGTTAGGAGCGCGGTGTACCTGCAGGCAGGATGTGGGAGGGACAGTCCATAAGCTCAACTCTCGGAAGTGTGTAGGCATTGCAGGCAGATGCCTGCCAGACACTTATTGATGGAAGCTAGCACCGAGCTACACATTTATTGAACAAGGACGTTTGCAATGTCTGTATTGGACTCAGATTCACTTGAGCAGAGTCCTGTCACTTCCATATGCTTTTCACACAACCTCTTCCGGCGCCTAACTTTAGGATGCTGGGACCTAGGTCTACGGGCAGTCAGGATGCGGGAGGGTCCTGCCCTGACCTCAGCTCGCACAAGGAAGCATGCCTGGAAGCCGGCTTTCAACTAGCTGCGTTCTTAGGGCCCTGAGAACGTAGCTGTACTCTCAGCCAGGAGGTACCCAGAATACCACTCCGCTGCAGCTGGAGACACCCTCCGGGTCTGCTGATTCCACTTGTGTCTCACAAGCCTCTGAGAAACGGCTGTGGTGCTGATGTTGGAAACTCATTCTGCAGGCAGTGTGCAACGGTGAGGGACTGAGGGTGAGCTCAACTCTCAGAAGTTAGGTGCCTTGGGACTAGACGTCCAGCTAGCTTCTCTCGTATGGAACTTAGGGTGTAGCACCTGGCTAACATAGGAATTACTAGGGAATCCCTGGATTGAGCTTGGAGGCACTAGTCTTGAGGGCCGAGACTTTCCACTTACCTCTCACAACACTTCAGTCATGCATCGAGCCTAGGCCTGTTATGAGCGAGGTGTACCTGCAGGCAGAATGTGGGAGGGACAGGCCATAAGCTCAACTCTCAGGAGCGTGTATGCCTAGGAGGCAGATGTCTGCTCCCCACTCATACAGGGGAGTTAGAACCTAGCTCCACTCTCATTGAACAAGGACGTTGGCCATCGCTGTATTCAACTCACATTGCCGTGAGGACAGGCCTGACGCTTCCACACGCATTTCTCACCACCTGTCTCTGCACCTGACATGAGGATTTTGGCAGCTCACCCACAGAGGTACCCGAGGCGGGAGGATCCTTCGTTGAGCTCAACTCTCCAAAGGTAGCATGCCCCGAATGCAGCTTTCCACTAGCTGCGTTCTTATGGCCGTGAGAACGCAGCAGCCCTGGAAGTCAGGACGTTGCGTTTATACCGCTCTACTGCACCGAGTGACAGCACCATTGAGGCCTGCAGCTTGCCCCGTGCGTCCCATGAGCTTCTGACAAACATGTCTAGTGAGGATGTTCGTAACTCCATGTGCAGGCAGTGTGGAACTGGGAAGGACGGCACGTCAGCTCATCGCACAGAAGGAAGTTCCCCTGAGAGAGAGCTTGCAACTAGGTACTCAGGGTTGGAAGTTAGTATGTACCACCCATCTGAGGGAGGAAGTCGTCAGAAGTCACTGGATTGAGCTAAGAGACACTTGCTCTCACAAAGCTTGAATCCCGTGTCCAACGAAATCCCTTGGCTGCAAAGGGTACAGGCGGTCAGCATGTGGGAGGTTGAAGCCATAAGCTCAACCCAAAGGAGTGTGCATGCCTTGGAGGCAGCTGTGTGCTAGGAGCGAAATTGACAAGCCAGTCACTTGGTTCTCTCTCTGCTAGTGTTCCGCGTAGAACGAAATGCTGTGCAAGCGAACCGTACAGGCATCAGGATGTGGGAGCGATAGGCCATAAGCTCAACTCTCAGAAGTGTGTAGGCATTGCAGGCAGATGCCTGCCAGACACTTATTGATGGAAGCTAGCACCGAGCTACACATTCATGGAACAAGGACGTTTGCAATGTCTGTATTGGACTCAGATTCACTTGAGCAGAGTCCTGTCACTTCCATATGCTTTTCACACAACCTCTTCCGGCGCCTAACTTTAGGATGCTGGGACCTAGGTCTACGGGCAGTCAGGATGCGGGAGGGTCCTGCCCTGACCTCAGCTCGCACAAGGAAGCATGCCTGGAAGCCGGCTTTCAACTAGCTGCGTTCTTAGGGCCCTGAGAACGTAGCTGTACTCTCAGCCAGGAGGTACCCAGAATACCACTCCGCTGCAGCTGGAGACACCCTCCGGGTCTGCTGATTCCACTTGCGTCTCACAAGCCTCTGACAAACTGCTCTGGTGCAGATGTTCGAAACTCATTCTGCAGGCAGTGTGCAACTGTGAGGGACTGAGGGTGAGCTCAACTCTCCGACGTATGTTGCTTTTGGACAAAGCGTTCAACTAGCTTCTCTCGTATGGCACTTAGGATGTAGCACCTGGCTCACACAGGAAATACTAGGAAACCGCTAGATTGAGCTTGGATGCACTAGTCTTGTGGGCCGGGACTACCACTTACCTCTCACAACACTTCAGTCACGCATCGGGGATAGGCCTGTTAGGAGCGCGGTGTACCTGCAGGCAGGATGTGGGAGGGACAGTCCATAAGCTCAACTCTCGGAAGTGTGTAGGCATTGCAGGCAGATGCCTGCCAGACACTTATTGATGGAAGCTAGCACCGAGCTACACATTCATGGAACAAGGACGTTTGCAATGTCTGTATTGGACTCAGATTCACTTGAGCAGAGTCCTGTCACTTCCATATGCTTTTCACACAACCTCTTCCGGCGCCTAACTTTAGGATGCTGGGACCTAGGTCTACGGGCAGTCAGGATGCGGGAGGGTCCTGCCCTGACCTCAGCTCGCACAAGGAAGCATGCCTGGAAGCCGGCTTTCAACTAGCTGCGTTCTTAGGGCCCTGAGAACGTAGCTGTACTCTCAGCCAGGAGGTACCCAGAATACCACTCCGCTGCAGCTGGAGACACCCTCCGGGTCTGCTGATTCCACTTGCGTCTCACAAGCCTCTGACAAACTGCTCTGGTGCAGATGTTCGAAACTCATTCTGCAGGCAGTGTGCAACTGTGAGGGACTGAGGGTGAGCTCAACTCTCCGACGTATGTTGCTTTTGGACAAAGCGTTCAACTAGCTTCTCTCGTATGGCACTTAGGATGTAGCACCTGGCTCACACAGGAAATACTAGGAAACCGCTAGATTGAGCTTGGATGCACTAGTCTTGTGGGCCGGGACTACCACTTACCTCTCACAACACTTCAGTCACGCATCGGGGATAGGCCTGTTAGGAGCGCGGTGTACCTGCAGGCAGGATGTGGGAGGGACAGTCCATAAGCTCAACTCTCGGAAGTGTGTAGGCATTGCAGGCAGATGCCTGCCAGACACTTATTGATGGAAGCTAGCACCGAGCTACACATTTATTGAACAAGGACGTTTGCAATGTCTGTATTGGACTCAGATTCACTTGAGCAGAGTCCTGTCACTTCCATATGCTTTTCACACAACCTCTTCCGGCGCCTAACTTTAGGATGCTGGGACCTAGGTCTACGGGCAGTCAGGATGCGGGAGGGTCCTGCCCTGACCTCAGCTCGCACAAGGAAGCATGCCTGGAAGCCGGCTTTCAACTAGCTGCGTTCTTAGGGCCCTGAGAACGTAGCTGTACTCTCAGCCAGGAGGTACCCAGAATACCACTCCGCTGCAGCTGGAGACACCCTCCGGGTCTGCTGATTCCACTTGTGTCTCACAAGCCTCTGAGAAACGGCTGTGGTGCTGATGTTGGAAACTCATTCTGCAGGCAGTGTGCAACGGTGAGGGACTGAGGGTGAGCTCAACTCTCAGAAGTTAGGTGCCTTGGGACTAGACGTCCAGCTAGCTTCTCTCGTATGGAACTTAGGGTGTAGCACCTGGCTAACATAGGAATTACTAGGGAATCCCTGGATTGAGCTTGGAGGCACTAGTCTTGAGGGCCGAGACTTTCCACTTACCTCTCACAACACTTCAGTCATGCATCGAGCCTAGGCCTGTTATGAGCGAGGTGTACCTGCAGGCAGAATGTGGGAGGGACAGGCCATAAGCTCAACTCTCAGGAGCGTGTATGCCTAGGAGGCAGATGTCTGCTCCCCACTCATACAGGGGAGTTAGAACCTAGCTCCACTCTCATTGAACAAGGACGTTGGCCATCGCTGTATTCAACTCACATTGCCGTGAGGACAGGCCTGACGCTTCCACACGCATTTCTCACCACCTGTCTCTGCACCTGACATGAGGATTTTGGCAGCTCACCCACAGAGGTACCCGAGGCGGGAGGATCCTTCGTTGAGCTCAACTCTCCAAAGGTAGCATGCCCCGAATGCAGCTTTCCACTAGCTGCGTTCTTATGGCCGTGAGAACGCAGCAGCCCTGGAAGTCAGGACGTTGCGTTTATACCGCTCTACTGCACCGAGTGACAGCACCATTGAGGCCTGCAGCTTGCCCCGTGCGTCCCATGAGCTTCTGACAAACATGTCTAGTGAGGATGTTCGTAACTCCATGTGCAGGCAGTGTGGAACTGGGAAGGACGGCACGTCAGCTCATCGCACAGAAGGAAGTTCCCCTGAGAGAGAGCTTGCAACTAGGTACTCAGGGTTGGAAGTTAGTATGTACCACCCATCTGAGGGAGGAAGTCGTCAGAAGTCACTGGATTGAGCTAAGAGACACTTGCTCTCACAAAGCTTGAATCCCGTGTCCAACGAAATCCCTTGGCTGCAAAGGGTACAGGCGGTCAGCATGTGGGAGGTTGAAGCCATAAGCTCAACCCAAAGGAGTGTGCATGCCTTGGAGGCAGCTGTGTGCTAGGAGCGAAATTGACAAGCCAGTCACTTGGTTCTCTCTCTGCTAGTGTTCCGCGTAGAACGAAATGCTGTGCAAGCGAACCGTACAGGCATCAGGATGTGGGAGCGATAGGCCATAAGCTCAACTCTCAGAAGTGTGTAGGCATTGCAGGCAGATGCCTGCCAGACACTTATTGATGGAAGCTAGCACCGAGCTACACATTCATGGAACAAGGACGTTTGCAATGTCTGTATTGGACTCAGATTCACTTGAGCAGAGTCCTGTCACTTCCATATGCTTTTCACACAACCTCTTCCGGCGCCTAACTTTAGGATGCTGGGACCTAGGTCTACGGGCAGTCAGGATGCGGGAGGGTCCTGCCCTGACCTCAGCTCGCACAAGGAAGCATGCCTGGAAGCCGGCTTTCAACTAGCTGCGTTCTTAGGGCCCTGAGAACGTAGCTGTACTCTCAGCCAGGAGGTACCCAGAATACCACTCCGCTGCAGCTGGAGACACCCTCCGGGTCTGCTGATTCCACTTGCGTCTCACAAGCCTCTGACAAACTGCTCTGGTGCAGATGTTCGAAACTCATTCTGCAGGCAGTGTGCAACTGTGAGGGACTGAGGGTGAGCTCAACTCTCCGACGTATGTTGCTTTTGGACAAAGCGTTCAACTAGCTTCTCTCGTATGGCACTTAGGATGTAGCACCTGGCTCACACAGGAAATACTAGGAAACCGCTAGATTGAGCTTGGATGCACTAGTCTTGTGGGCCGGGACTACCACTTACCTCTCACAACACTTCAGTCACGCATCGGGGATAGGCCT
Organism: Vulpes vulpes; assembly: GCF_048418805.1. Classification (NCBI taxonomy): domain Eukaryota; kingdom Metazoa; phylum Chordata; class Mammalia; order Carnivora; family Canidae; genus Vulpes; species Vulpes vulpes. Next base: position 25,370 of record NW_027325834.1, read on the forward strand.
GTTAGGAGCGCGGTGTACCTGCAGGCAGGATGTGGGAGGGACAGTCCATAAGCTCAACTCTCGGAAGTGTGTAGGCATTGCAGGCAGATGCCTGCCAGACACTTATTGATGGAAGCTAGCACCGAGCTACACATTCATGGAACAAGGACGTTTGCAATGTCTGTATTGGACTCAGATTCACTTGAGCAGAGTCCTGTCACTTCCATATGCTTTTCACACAACCTCTTCCGGCGCCTAACTTTAGGATGCTGGGACCTAGGTCTACGGGCAGTCAGGATGCGGGAGGGTCCTGCCCTGACCTCAGCTCGCACAAGGAAGCATGCCTGGAAGCCGGCTTTCAACTAGCTGCGTTCTTAGGGCCCTGAGAACGTAGCTGTACTCTCAGCCAGGAGGTACCCAGAATACCACTCCGCTGCAGCTGGAGACACCCTCCGGGTCTGCTGATTCCACTTGCGTCTCACAAGCCTCTGACAAACTGCTCTGGTGCAGATGTTCGAAACTCATTCTGCAGGCAGTGTGCAACTGTGAGGGACTGAGGGTGAGCTCAACTCTCCGACGTATGTTGCTTTTGGACAAAGCGTTCAACTAGCTTCTCTCGTATGGCACTTAGGATGTAGCACCTGGCTCACACAGGAAATACTAGGAAACCGCTAGATTGAGCTTGGATGCACTAGTCTTGTGGGCCGGGACTACCACTTACCTCTCACAACACTTCAGTCACGCATCGGGGATAGGCCTGTTAGGAGCGCGGTGTACCTGCAGGCAGGATGTGGGAGGGACAGTCCATAAGCTCAACTCTCGGAAGTGTGTAGGCATTGCAGGCAGATGCCTGCCAGACACTTATTGATGGAAGCTAGCACCGAGCTACACATTCATGGAACAAGGACGTTTGCAATGTCTGTATTGGACTCAGATTCACTTGAGCAGAGTCCTGTCACTTCCATATGCTTTTCACACAACCTCTTCCGGCGCCTAACTTTAGGATGCTGGGACCTAGGTCTACGGGCAGTCAGGATGCGGGAGGGTCCTGCCCTGACCTCAGCTCGCACAAGGAAGCATGCCTGGAAGCCGGCTTTCAACTAGCTGCGTTCTTAGGGCCCTGAGAACGTAGCTGTACTCTCAGCCAGGAGGTACCCAGAATACCACTCCGCTGCAGCTGGAGACACCCTCCGGGTCTGCTGATTCCACTTGTGTCTCACAAGCCTCTGAGAAACGGCTGTGGTGCTGATGTTGGAAACTCATTCTGCAGGCAGTGTGCAACGGTGAGGGACTGAGGGTGAGCTCAACTCTCAGAAGTTAGGTGCCTTGGGACTAGACGTCCAGCTAGCTTCTCTCGTATGGAACTTAGGGTGTAGCACCTGGCTAACATAGGAATTACTAGGGAATCCCTGGATTGAGCTTGGAGGCACTAGTCTTGAGGGCCGAGACTTTCCACTTACCTCTCACAACACTTCAGTCATGCATCGAGCCTAGGCCTGTTATGAGCGAGGTGTACCTGCAGGCAGAATGTGGGAGGGACAGGCCATAAGCTCAACTCTCACGAGCGTGTATGCCTAGGAGGCAGATGTCTGCTCCCCACTCATACAGGGGAGTTAGAACCTAGCTCCACTCTCATTGAACAAGGACGTTGGCCATCGCTGTATTCAACTCACATTGCCGTGAGGACAGGCCTGACGCTTCCACACGCATTTCTCACCACCTGTCTCTGCACCTGACATGAGGATTTTGGCAGCTCACCCACAGAGGTACCCGAGGCGGGAGGATCCTTCGTTGAGCTCAACTCTCCAAAGGTAGCATGCCCCGAATGCAGCTTTCCACTAGCTGCGTTCTTATGGCCGTGAGAACGCAGCAGCCCTGGAAGTCAGGACGTTGCGTTTATACCGCTCTACTGCACCGAGTGACAGCACCATTGAGGCCTGCAGCTTGCCCCGTGCGTCCCATGAGCTTCTGACAAACATGTCTAGTGAGGATGTTCGTAACTCCATGTGCAGGCAGTGTGGAACTGGGAAGGACGGCACGTCAGCTCATCGCACAGAAGGAAGTTCCCCTGAGAGAGAGCTTGCAACTAGGTACTCAGGGTTGGAAGTTAGTATGTACCACCCATCTGAGGGAGGAAGTCGTCAGAAGTCACTGGATTGAGCTAAGAGACACTTGCTCTCACAAAGCTTGAATCCCGTGTCCAACGAAATCCCTTGGCTGCAAAGGGTACAGGCGGTCAGCATGTGGGAGGTTGAAGCCATAAGCTCAACCCAAAGGAGTGTGCATGCCTTGGAGGCAGCTGTGTGCTAGGAGCGAAATTGACAAGCCAGTCACTTGGTTCTCTCTCTGCTAGTGTTCCGCGTAGAACGAAATGCTGTGCAAGCGAACCGTACAGGCATCAGGATGTGGGAGCGATAGGCCATAAGCTCAACTCTCAGAAGTGTGTAGGCATTGCAGGCAGATGCCTGCCAGACACTTATTGATGGAAGCTAGCACCGAGCTACACATTCATGGAACAAGGACGTTTGCAATGTCTGTATTGGACTCAGATTCACTTGAGCAGAGTCCTGTCACTTCCATATGCTTTTCACACAACCTCTTCCGGCGCCTAACTTTAGGATGCTGGGACCTAGGTCTACGGGCAGTCAGGATGCGGGAGGGTCCTGCCCTGACCTCAGCTCGCACAAGGAAGCATGCCTGGAAGCCGGCTTTCAACTAGCTGCGTTCTTAGGGCCCTGAGAACGTAGCTGTACTCTCAGCCAGGAGGTACCCAGAATACCACTCCGCTGCAGCTGGAGACACCCTCCGGGTCTGCTGATTCCACTTGCGTCTCACAAGCCTCTGACAAACTGCTCTGGTGCAGATGTTCGAAACTCATTCTGCAGGCAGTGTGCAACTGTGAGGGACTGAGGGTGAGCTCAACTCTCCGACGTATGTTGCTTTTGGACAAAGCGTTCAACTAGCTTCTCTCGTATGGCACTTAGGATGTAGCACCTGGCTCACACAGGAAATACTAGGAAACCGCTAGATTGAGCTTGGATGCACTAGTCTTGTGGGCCGGGACTACCACTTACCTCTCACAACACTTCAGTCACGCATCGGGGATAGGCCTGTTAGGAGCGCGGTGTACCTGCAGGCAGGATGTGGGAGGGACAGTCCATAAGCTCAACTCTCGGAAGTGTGTAGGCATTGCAGGCAGATGCCTGCCAGACACTTATTGATGGAAGCTAGCACCGAGCTACACATTCATGGAACAAGGACGTTTGCAATGTCTGTATTGGACTCAGATTCACTTGAGCAGAGTCCTGTCACTTCCATATGCTTTTCACACAACCTCTTCCGGCGCCTAACTTTAGGATGCTGGGACCTAGGTCTACGGGCAGTCAGGATGCGGGAGGGTCCTGCCCTGACCTCAGCTCGCACAAGGAAGCATGCCTGGAAGCCGGCTTTCAACTAGCTGCGTTCTTAGGGCCCTGAGAACGTAGCTGTACTCTCAGCCAGGAGGTACCCAGAATACCACTCCGCTGCAGCTGGAGACACCCTCCGGGTCTGCTGATTCCACTTGCGTCTCACAAGCCTCTGACAAACTGCTCTGGTGCAGATGTTCGAAACTCATTCTGCAGGCAGTGTGCAACTGTGAGGGACTGAGGGTGAGCTCAACTCTCCGACGTATGTTGCTTTTGGACAAAGCGTTCAACTAGCTTCTCTCGTATGGCACTTAGGATGTAGCACCTGGCTCACACAGGAAATACTAGGAAACCGCTAGATTGAGCTTGGATGCACTAGTCTTGTGGGCCGGGACTACCACTTACCTCTCACAACACTTCAGTCACGCATCGGGGATAGGCCTGTTAGGAGCGCGGTGTACCTGCAGGCAGGATGTGGGAGGGACAGTCCATAAGCTCAACTCTCGGAAGTGTGTAGGCATTGCAGGCAGATGCCTGCCAGACACTTATTGATGGAAGCTAGCACCGAGCTACACATTCATGGAACAAGGACGTTTGCAATGTCTGTATTGGACTCAGATTCACTTGAGCAGAGTCCTGTCACTTCCATATGCTTTTCACACAACCTCTTCCGGCGCCTAACTTTAGGATGCTGGGACCTAGGTCTACGGGCAGTCAGGATGCGGGAGGGTCCTGCCCTGACCTCAGCTCGCACAAGGAAGCATGCCTGGAAGCCGGCTTTCAACTAGCTGCGTTCTTAGGGCCCTGAGAACGTAGCTGTACTCTCAGCCAGGAGGTACCCAGAATACCACTCCGCTGCAGCTGGAGACACCCTCCGGGTCTGCTGATTCCACTTGTGTCTCACAAGCCTCTGAGAAACGGCTGTGGTGCTGATGTTGGAAACTCATTCTGCAGGCAGTGTGCAACGGTGAGGGACTGAGGGTGAGCTCAACTCTCAGAAGTTAGGTGCCTTGGGACTAGACGTCCAGCTAGCTTCTCTCGTATGGAACTTAGGGTGTAGCACCTGGCTAACATAGGAATTACTAGGGAATCCCTGGATTGAGCTTGGAGGCACTAGTCTTGAGGGCCGAGACTTTCCACTTACCTCTCACAACACTTCAGTCATGCATCGAGCCTAGGCCTGTTATGAGCGAGGTGTACCTGCAGGCAGAATGTGGGAGGGACAGGCCATAAGCTCAACTCTCAGGAGCGTGTATGCCTAGGAGGCAGATGTCTGCTCCCCACTCATACAGGGGAGTTAGAACCTAGCTCCACTCTCATTGAACAAGGACGTTGGCCATCGCTGTATTCAACTCACATTGCCGTGAGGACAGGCCTGACGCTTCCACACGCATTTCTCACCACCTGTCTCTGCACCTGACATGAGGATTTTGGCAGCTCACCCACAGAGGTACCCGAGGCGGGAGGATCCTTCGTTGAGCTCAACTCTCCAAAGGTAGCATGCCCCGAATGCAGCTTTCCACTAGCTGCGTTCTTATGGCCGTGAGAACGCAGCAGCCCTGGAAGTCAGGACGTTGCGTTTATACCGCTCTACTGCACCGAGTGACAGCACCATTGAGGCCTGCAGCTTGCCCCGTGCGTCCCATGAGCTTCTGACAAACATGTCTAGTGAGGATGTTCGTAACTCCATGTGCAGGCAGTGTGGAACTGGGAAGGACGGCACGTCAGCTCATCGCACAGAAGGAAGTTCCCCTGAGAGAGAGCTTGCAACTAGGTACTCAGGGTTGGAAGTTAGTATGTACCACCCATCTGAGGGAGGAAGTCGTCAGAAGTCACTGGATTGAGCTAAGAGACACTTGCTCTCACAAAGCTTGAATCCCGTGTCCAACGAAATCCCTTGGCTGCAAAGGGTACAGGCGGTCAGCATGTGGGAGGTTGAAGCCATAAGCTCAACCCAAAGGAGTGTGCATGCCTTGGAGGCAGCTGTGTGCTAGGAGCGAAATTGACAAGCCAGTCACTTGGTTCTCTCTCTGCTAGTGTTCCGCGTAGAACGAAATGCTGTGCAAGCGAACCGTACAGGCATCAGGATGTGGGAGCGATAGGCCATAAGCTCAACTCTCAGAAGTGTGTAGGCATTGCAGGCAGATGCCTGCCAGACACTTATTGATGGAAGCTAGCACCGAGCTACACATTCATGGAACAAGGACGTTTGCAATGTCTGTATTGGACTCAGATTCACTTGAGCAGAGTCCTGTCACTTCCATATGCTTTTCACACAACCTCTTCCGGCGCCTAACTTTAGGATGCTGGGACCTAGGTCTACGGGCAGTCAGGATGCGGGAGGGTCCTGCCCTGACCTCAGCTCGCACAAGGAAGCATGCCTGGAAGCCGGCTTTCAACTAGCTGCGTTCTTAGGGCCCTGAGAACGTAGCTGTACTCTCAGCCAGGAGGTACCCAGAATACCACTCCGCTGCAGCTGGAGACACCCTCCGGGTCTGCTGATTCCACTTGCGTCTCACAAGCCTCTGACAAACTGCTCTGGTGCAGATGTTCGAAACTCATTCTGCAGGCAGTGTGCAACTGTGAGGGACTGAGGGTGAGCTCAACTCTCCGACGTATGTTGCTTTTGGACAAAGCGTTCAACTAGCTTCTCTCGTATGGCACTTAGGATGTAGCACCTGGCTCACACAGGAAATACTAGGAAACCGCTAGATTGAGCTTGGATGCACTAGTCTTGTGGGCCGGGACTACCACTTACCTCTCACAACACTTCAGTCACGCATCGGGGATAGGCCTGTTAGGAGCGCGGTGTACCTGCAGGCAGGATGTGGGAGGGACAGTCCATAAGCTCAACTCTCGGAAGTGTGTAGGCATTGCAGGCAGATGCCTGCCAGACACTTATTGATGGAAGCTAGCACCGAGCTACACATTTATTGAACAAGGACGTTTGCAATGTCTGTATTGGACTCAGATTCACTTGAGCAGAGTCCTGTCACTTCCATATGCTTTTCACACAACCTCTTCCGGCGCCTAACTTTAGGATGCTGGGACCTAGGTCTACGGGCAGTCAGGATGCGGGAGGGTCCTGCCCTGACCTCAGCTCGCACAAGGAAGCATGCCTGGAAGCCGGCTTTCAACTAGCTGCGTTCTTAGGGCCCTGAGAACGTAGCTGTACTCTCAGCCAGGAGGTACCCAGAATACCACTCCGCTGCAGCTGGAGACACCCTCCGGGTCTGCTGATTCCACTTGTGTCTCACAAGCCTCTGAGAAACGGCTGTGGTGCTGATGTTGGAAACTCATTCTGCAGGCAGTGTGCAACGGTGAGGGACTGAGGGTGAGCTCAACTCTCAGAAGTTAGGTGCCTTGGGACTAGACGTCCAGCTAGCTTCTCTCGTATGGAACTTAGGGTGTAGCACCTGGCTAACATAGGAATTACTAGGGAATCCCTGGATTGAGCTTGGAGGCACTAGTCTTGAGGGCCGAGACTTTCCACTTACCTCTCACAACACTTCAGTCATGCATCGAGCCTAGGCCTGTTATGAGCGAGGTGTACCTGCAGGCAGAATGTGGGAGGGACAGGCCATAAGCTCAACTCTCACGAGCGTGTATGCCTAGGAGGCAGATGTCTGCTCCCCACTCATACAGGGGAGTTAGAACCTAGCTCCACTCTCATTGAACAAGGACGTTGGCCATCGCTGTATTCAACTCACATTGCCGTGAGGACAGGCCTGACGCTTCCACACGCATTTCTCACCACCTGTCTCTGCACCTGACATGAGGATTTTGGCAGCTCACCCACAGAGGTACCCGAGGCGGGAGGATCCTTCGTTGAGCTCAACTCTCCAAAGGTAGCATGCCCCGAATGCAGCTTTCCACTAGCTGCGTTCTTATGGCCGTGAGAACGCAGCAGCCCTGGAAGTCAGGACGTTGCGTTTATACCGCTCTACTGCACCGAGTGACAGCACCATTGAGGCCTGCAGCTTGCCCCGTGCGTCCCATGAGCTTCTGACAAACATGTCTAGTGAGGATGTTCGTAACTCCATGTGCAGGCAGTGTGGAACTGGGAAGGACGGCACGTCAGCTCATCGCACAGAAGGAAGTTCCCCTGAGAGAGAGCTTGCAACTAGGTACTCAGGGTTGGAAGTTAGTATGTACCACCCATCTGAGGGAGGAAGTCGTCAGAAGTCACTGGATTGAGCTAAGAGACACTTGCTCTCACAAAGCTTGAATCCCGTGTCCAACGAAATCCCTTGGCTGCAAAGGGTACAGGCGGTCAGCATGTGGGAGGTTGAAGCCATAAGCTCAACCCAAAGGAGTGTGCATGCCTTGGAGGCAGCTGTGTGCTAGGAGCGAAATTGACAAGCCAGTCACTTGGTTCTCTCTCTGCTAGTGGGAGCGATAGGCCATAAGCTCAACTCTCAGAAGTGTGTAGGCATTGCAGGCAGATGCCTGCCAGACACTTATTGATGGAAGCTAGCACCGAGCTACACATTCATGGAACAAGGACGTTTGCAATGTCTGTATTGGACTCAGATTCACTTGAGCAGAGTCCTGTCACTTCCATATGCTTTTCACACAACCTCTTCCGGCGCCTAACTTTAGGATGCTGGGACCTAGGTCTACGGGCAGTCAGGATGCGGGAGGGTCCTGCCCTGACCTCAGCTCGCACAAGGAAGCATGCCTGGAAGCCGGCTTTCAACTAGCTGCGTTCTTAGGGCCCTGAGAACGTAGCTGTACTCTCAGCCAGGAGGTACCCAGAATACCACTCCGCTGCAGCTGGAGACACCCTCCGGGTCTGCTGATTCCACTTGCGTCTCACAAGCCTCTGACAAACTGCTCTGGTGCAGATGTTCGAAACTCATTCTGCAGGCAGTGTGCAACTGTGAGGGACTGAGGGTGAGCTCAACTCTCCGACGTATGTTGCTTTTGGACAAAGCGTTCAACTAGCTTCTCTCGTATGGCACTTAGGATGTAGCACCTGGCTCACACAGGAAATACTAGGAAACCGCTAGATTGAGCTTGGATGCACTAGTCTTGTGGGCCGGGACTACCACTTACCTCTCACAACACTTCAGTCACGCATCGGGGATAGGCCTGTTAGGAGCGCGGTGTACCTGCAGGCAGGATGTGGGAGGGACAGTCCATAAGCTCAACTCTCGGAAGTGTGTAGGCATTGCAGGCAGATGCCTGCCAGACACTTATTGATGGAAGCTAGCACCGAGCTACACATTCATGGAACAAGGACGTTTGCAATGTCTGTATTGGACTCAGATTCACTTGAGCAGAGTCCTGTCACTTCCATATGCTTTTCACACAACCTCTTCCGGCGCCTAACTTTAGGATGCTGGGACCTAGGTCTACGGGCAGTCAGGATGCGGGAGGGTCCTGCCCTGACCTCAGCTCGCACAAGGAAGCATGCCTGGAAGCCGGCTTTCAACTAGCTGCGTTCTTAGGGCCCTGAGAACGTAGCTGTACTCTCAGCCAGGAGGTACCCAGAATACCACTCCGCTGCAGCTGGAGACACCCTCCGGGTCTGCTGATTCCACTTGCGTCTCACAAGCCTCTGACAAACTGCTCTGGTGCAGATGTTCGAAACTCATTCTGCAGGCAGTGTGCAACGGTGAGGGACTGAGGGTGAGCTCAACTCTCAGAAGTTAGGTGCCTTGGGACTAGACGTCCAGCTAGCTTCTCTCGTATGGAACTTAGGGTGTAGCACCTGGCTAACATAGGAATTACTAGGGAATCCCTGGATTGAGCTTGGAGGCACTAGTCTTGAGGGCCGAGACTTTCCACTTACCTCTCACAACACTTCAGTCATGCATCGAGCCTAGGCCTGTTATGAGCGAGGTGTACCTGCAGGCAGAATGTGGGAGGGACAGGCCATAAGCTCAACTCTCAGGAGCGTGTATGCCTAGGAGGCAGATGTCTGCTCCCCACTCATACAGGGGAGTTAGAACCTAGCTCCACTCTCATTGAACAAGGACGTTGGCCATCGCTGTATTCAACTCACATTGCCGTGAGGACAGGCCTGACGCTTCCACACGCATTTCTCACCACCTGTCTCTGCACCTGACATGAGGATTTTGGCAGCTCACCCACAGAGGTACCCGAGGCGGGAGGATCCTTCGTTGAGCTCAACTCTCCAAAGGTAGCATGCCCCGAATGCAGCTTTCCACTAGCTGCGTTCTTATGGCCGTGAGAACGCAGCAGCCCTGGAAGTCAGGACGTTGCGTTTATACCGCTCTACTGCACCGAGTGACAGCACCATTGAGGCCTGCAGCTTGCCCCGTGCGTCCCATGAGCTTCTGACAAACATGTCTAGTGAGGATGTTCGTAACTCCATGTGCAGGCAGTGTGGAACTGGGAAGGACGGCACGTCAGCTCATCGCACAGAAGGAAGTTCCCCTGAGAGAGAGCTTGCAACTAGGTACTCAGGGTTGGAAGTTAGTATGTACCACCCATCTGAGGGAGGAAGTCGTCAGAAGTCACTGGATTGAGCTAAGAGACACTTGCTCTCACAAAGCTTGAATCCCGTGTCCAACGAAATCCCTTGGCTGCAAAGGGTACAGGCGGTCAGCATGTGGGAGGTTGAAGCCATAAGCTCAACCCAAAGGAGTGTGCATGCCTTGGAGGCAGCTGTGTGCTAGGAGCGAAATTGACAAGCCAGTCACTTGGTTCTCTCTCTGCTAGTGTTCCGCGTAGAACGAAATGCTGTGCAAGCGAACCGTACAGGCATCAGGATGTGGGAGCGATAGGCCATAAGCTCAACTCTCAGAAGTGTGTAGGCATTGCAGGCAGATGCCTGCCAGACACTTATTGATGGAAGCTAGCACCGAGCTACACATTCATGGAACAAGGACGTTTGCAATGTCTGTATTGGACTCAGATTCACTTGAGCAGAGTCCTGTCACTTCCATATGCTTTTCACACAACCTCTTCCGGCGCCTAACTTTAGGATGCTGGGACCTAGGTCTACGGGCAGTCAGGATGCGGGAGGGTCCTGCCCTGACCTCAGCTCGCACAAGGAAGCATGCCTGGAAGCCGGCTTTCAACTAGCTGCGTTCTTAGGGCCCTGAGAACGTAGCTGTACTCTCAGCCAGGAGGTACCCAGAATACCACTCCGCTGCAGCTGGAGACACCCTCCGGGTCTGCTGATTCCACTTGCGTCTCACAAGCCTCTGACAAACTGCTCTGGTGCAGATGTTCGAAACTCATTCTGCAGGCAGTGTGCAACTGTGAGGGACTGAGGGTGAGCTCAACTCTCCGACGTATGTTGCTTTTGGACAAAGCGTTCAACTAGCTTCTCTCGTATGGCACTTAGGATGTAGCACCTGGCTCACACAGGAAATACTAGGAAACCGCTAGATTGAGCTTGGATGCACTAGTCTTGTGGGCCGGGACTACCACTTACCTCTCACAACACTTCAGTCACGCATCGGGGATAGGCCTGTTAGGAGCGCGGTGTACCTGCAGGCAGGATGTGGGAGGGACAGTCCATAAGCTCAACTCTCGGAAGTGTGTAGGCATTGCAGGCAGATGCCTGCCAGACACTTATTGATGGAAGCTAGCACCGAGCTACACATTCATGGAACAAGGACGTTTGCAATGTCTGTATTGGACTCAGATTCACTTGAGCAGAGTCCTGTCACTTCCATATGCTTTTCACACAACCTCTTCCGGCGCCTAACTTTAGGATGCTGGGACCTAGGTCTACGGGCAGTCAGGATGCGGGAGGGTCCTGCCCTGACCTCAGCTCGCACAAGGAAGCATGCCTGGAAGCCGGCTTTCAACTAGCTGCGTTCTTAGGGCCCTGAGAACGTAGCTGTACTCTCAGCCAGGAGGTACCCAGAATACCACTCCGCTGCAGCTGGAGACACCCTCCGGGTCTGCTGATTCCACTTGCGTCTCACAAGCCTCTGACAAACTGCTCTGGTGCAGATGTTCGAAACTCATTCTGCAGGCAGTGTGCAACTGTGAGGGACTGAGGGTGAGCTCAACTCTCCGACGTATGTTGCTTTTGGACAAAGCGTTCAACTAGCTTCTCTCGTATGGCACTTAGGATGTAGCACCTGGCTCACACAGGAAATACTAGGAAACCGCTAGATTGAGCTTGGATGCACTAGTCTTGTGGGCCGGGACTACCACTTACCTCTCACAACACTTCAGTCACGCATCGGGGATAGGCCTGTTAGGAGCGCGGTGTACCTGCAGGCAGGATGTGGGAGGGACAGTCCATAAGCTCAACTCTCGGAAGTGTGTAGGCATTGCAGGCAGATGCCTGCCAGACACTTATTGATGGAAGCTAGCACCGAGCTACACATTTATTGAACAAGGACGTTTGCAATGTCTGTATTGGACTCAGATTCACTTGAGCAGAGTCCTGTCACTTCCATATGCTTTTCACACAACCTCTTCCGGCGCCTAACTTTAGGATGCTGGGACCTAGGTCTACGGGCAGTCAGGATGCGGGAGGGTCCTGCCCTGACCTCAGCTCGCACAAGGAAGCATGCCTGGAAGCCGGCTTTCAACTAGCTGCGTTCTTAGGGCCCTGAGAACGTAGCTGTACTCTCAGCCAGGAGGTACCCAGAATACCACTCCGCTGCAGCTGGAGACACCCTCCGGGTCTGCTGATTCCACTTGTGTCTCACAAGCCTCTGAGAAACGGCTGTGGTGCTGATGTTGGAAACTCATTCTGCAGGCAGTGTGCAACGGTGAGGGACTGAGGGTGAGCTCAACTCTCAGAAGTTAGGTGCCTTGGGACTAGACGTCCAGCTAGCTTCTCTCGTATGGAACTTAGGGTGTAGCACCTGGCTAACATAGGAATTACTAGGGAATCCCTGGATTGAGCTTGGAGGCACTAGTCTTGAGGGCCGAGACTTTCCACTTACCTCTCACAACACTTCAGTCATGCATCGAGCCTAGGCCTGTTATGAGCGAGGTGTACCTGCAGGCAGAATGTGGGAGGGACAGGCCATAAGCTCAACTCTCAGGAGCGTGTATGCCTAGGAGGCAGATGTCTGCTCCCCACTCATACAGGGGAGTTAGAACCTAGCTCCACTCTCATTGAACAAGGACGTTGGCCATCGCTGTATTCAACTCACATTGCCGTGAGGACAGGCCTGACGCTTCCACACGCATTTCTCACCACCTGTCTCTGCACCTGACATGAGGATTTTGGCAGCTCACCCACAGAGGTACCCGAGGCGGGAGGATCCTTCGTTGAGCTCAACTCTCCAAAGGTAGCATGCCCCGAATGCAGCTTTCCACTAGCTGCGTTCTTATGGCCGTGAGAACGCAGCAGCCCTGGAAGTCAGGACGTTGCGTTTATACCGCTCTACTGCACCGAGTGACAGCACCATTGAGGCCTGCAGCTTGCCCCGTGCGTCCCATGAGCTTCTGACAAACATGTCTAGTGAGGATGTTCGTAACTCCATGTGCAGGCAGTGTGGAACTGGGAAGGACGGCACGTCAGCTCATCGCACAGAAGGAAGTTCCCCTGAGAGAGAGCTTGCAACTAGGTACTCAGGGTTGGAAGTTAGTATGTACCACCCATCTGAGGGAGGAAGTCGTCAGAAGTCACTGGATTGAGCTAAGAGACACTTGCTCTCACAAAGCTTGAATCCCGTGTCCAACGAAATCCCTTGGCTGCAAAGGGTACAGGCGGTCAGCATGTGGGAGGTTGAAGCCATAAGCTCAACCCAAAGGAGTGTGCATGCCTTGGAGGCAGCTGTGTGCTAGGAGCGAAATTGACAAGCCAGTCACTTGGTTCTCTCTCTGCTAGTGTTCCGCGTAGAACGAAATGCTGTGCAAGCGAACCGTACAGGCATCAGGATGTGGGAGCGATAGGCCATAAGCTCAACTCTCAGAAGTGTGTAGGCATTGCAGGCAGATGCCTGCCAGACACTTATTGATGGAAGCTAGCACCGAGCTACACATTCATGGAACAAGGACGTTTGCAATGTCTGTATTGGACTCAGATTCACTTGAGCAGAGTCCTGTCACTTCCATATGCTTTTCACACAACCTCTTCCGGCGCCTAACTTTAGGATGCTGGGACCTAGGTCTACGGGCAGTCAGGATGCGGGAGGGTCCTGCCCTGACCTCAGCTCGCACAAGGAAGCATGCCTGGAAGCCGGCTTTCAACTAGCTGCGTTCTTAGGGCCCTGAGAACGTAGCTGTACTCTCAGCCAGGAGGTACCCAGAATACCACTCCGCTGCAGCTGGAGACACCCTCCGGGTCTGCTGATTCCACTTGCGTCTCACAAGCCTCTGACAAACTGCTCTGGTGCAGATGTTCGAAACTCATTCTGCAGGCAGTGTGCAACTGTGAGGGACTGAGGGTGAGCTCAACTCTCCGACGTATGTTGCTTTTGGACAAAGCGTTCAACTAGCTTCTCTCGTATGGCACTTAGGATGTAGCACCTGGCTCACACAGGAAATACTAGGAAACCGCTAGATTGAGCTTGGATGCACTAGTCTTGTGGGCCGGGACTACCACTTACCTCTCACAACACTTCAGTCACGCATCGGGGATAGGCCTGTTAGGAGCGCGGTGTACCTGCAGGCAGGATGTGGGAGGGACAGTCCATAAGCTCAACTCTCGGAAGTGTGTAGGCATTGCAGGCAGATGCCTGCCAGACACTTATTGATGGAAGCTAGCACCGAGCTACACATTTATTGAACAAGGACGTTTGCAATGTCTGTATTGGACTCAGATTCACTTGAGCAGAGTCCTGTCACTTCCATATGCTTTTCACACAACCTCTTCCGGCGCCTAACTTTAGGATGCTGGGACCTAGGTCTACGGGCAGTCAGGATGCGGGAGGGTCCTGCCCTGACCTCAGCTCGCACAAGGAAGCATGCCTGGAAGCCGGCTTTCAACTAGCTGCGTTCTTAGGGCCCTGAGAACGTAGCTGTACTCTCAGCCAGGAGGTACCCAGAATACCACTCCGCTGCAGCTGGAGACACCCTCCGGGTCTGCTGATTCCACTTGTGTCTCACAAGCCTCTGAGAAACGGCTGTGGTGCTGATGTTGGAAACTCATTCTGCAGGCAGTGTGCAACGGTGAGGGACTGAGGGTGAGCTCAACTCTCAGAAGTTAGGTGCCTTGGGACTAGACGTCCAGCTAGCTTCTCTCGTATGGAACTTAGGGTGTAGCACCTGGCTAACATAGGAATTACTAGGGAATCCCTGGATTGAGCTTGGAGGCACTAGTCTTGAGGGCCGAGACTTTCCACTTACCTCTCACAACACTTCAGTCATGCATCGAGCCTAGGCCTGTTATGAGCGAGGTGTACCTGCAGGCAGAATGTGGGAGGGACAGGCCATAAGCTCAACTCTCAGGAGCGTGTATGCCTAGGAGGCAGATGTCTGCTCCCCACTCATACAGGGGAGTTAGAACCTAGCTCCACTCTCATTGAACAAGGACGTTGGCCATCGCTGTATTCAACTCACATTGCCGTGAGGACAGGCCTGACGCTTCCACACGCATTTCTCACCACCTGTCTCTGCACCTGACATGAGGATTTTGGCAGCTCACCCACAGAGGTACCCGAGGCGGGAGGATCCTTCGTTGAGCTCAACTCTCCAAAGGTAGCATGCCCCGAATGCAGCTTTCCACTAGCTGCGTTCTTATGGCCGTGAGAACGCAGCAGCCCTGGAAGTCAGGACGTTGCGTTTATACCGCTCTACTGCACCGAGTGACAGCAGCATTGAGGCCTGCAGCTTGCCCCGTGCGTCCCATGAGCTTCTGACAAACATGTCTAGTGAGGATGTTCGTAACTCCATGTGCAGGCAGTGTGGAACTGGGAAGGACGGCACGTCAGCTCATCGCACAGAAGGAAGTTCCCCTGAGAGAGAGCTTGCAACTAGGTACTCAGGGTTGGAAGTTAGTATGTACCACCCATCTGAGGGAGGAAGTCGTCAGAAGTCACTGGATTGAGCTAAGAGACACTTGCTCTCACAAAGCTTGAATCCCGTGTCCAACGAAATCCCTTGGCTGCAAAGGGTACAGGCGGTCAGCATGTGGGAGGTTGAAGCCATAAGCTCAACCCAAAGGAGTGTGCATGCCTTGGAGGCAGCTGTGTGCTAGGAGCGAAATTGACAAGCCAGTCACTTGGTTCTCTCTCTGCTAGTGGGAGCGATAGGCCATAAGCTCAACTCTCAGAAGTGTGTAGGCATTGCAGGCAGATGCCTGCCAGACACTTATTGATGGAAGCTAGCACCGAGCTACACATTCATGGAACAAGGACGTTTGCAATGTCTGTATTGGACTCAGATTCACTTGAGCAGAGTCCTGTCACTTCCATATGCTTTTCACACAACCTCTTCCGGCGCCTAACTTTAGGATGCTGGGACCTAGGTCTACGGGCAGTCAGGATGCGGGAGGGTCCTGCCCTGACCTCAGCTCGCACAAGGAAGCATGCCTGGAAGCCGGCTTTCAACTAGCTGCGTTCTTAGGGCCCTGAGAACGTAGCTGTACTCTCAGCCAGGAGGTACCCAGAATACCACTCCGCTGCAGCTGGAGACACCCTCCGGGTCTGCTGATTCCACTTGCGTCTCACAAGCCTCTGACAAACTGCTCTGGTGCAGATGTTCGAAACTCATTCTGCAGGCAGTGTGCAACTGTGAGGGACTGAGGGTGAGCTCAACTCTCCGACGTATGTTGCTTTTGGACAAAGCGTTCAACTAGCTTCTCTCGTATGGCACTTAGGATGTAGCACCTGGCTCACACAGGAAATACTAGGAAACCGCTAGATTGAGCTTGGATGCACTAGTCTTGTGGGCCGGGACTACCACTTACCTCTCACAACACTTCAGTCACGCATCGGGGATAGGCCTGTTAGGAGCGCGGTGTACCTGCAGGCAGGATGTGGGAGGGACAGTCCATAAGCTCAACTCTCGGAAGTGTGTAGGCATTGCAGGCAGATGCCTGCCAGACACTTATTGATGGAAGCTAGCACCGAGCTACACATTCATGGAACAAGGACGTTTGCAATGTCTGTATTGGACTCAGATTCACTTGAGCAGAGTCCTGTCACTTCCATATGCTTTTCACACAACCTCTTCCGGCGCCTAACTTTAGGATGCTGGGACCTAGGTCTACGGGCAGTCAGGATGCGGGAGGGTCCTGCCCTGACCTCAGCTCGCACAAGGAAGCATGCCTGGAAGCCGGCTTTCAACTAGCTGCGTTCTTAGGGCCCTGAGAACGTAGCTGTACTCTCAGCCAGGAGGTACCCAGAATACCACTCCGCTGCAGCTGGAGACACCCTCCGGGTCTGCTGATTCCACTTGCGTCTCACAAGCCTCTGACAAACTGCTCTGGTGCAGATGTTCGAAACTCATTCTGCAGGCAGTGTGCAACTGTGAGGGACTGAGGGTGAGCTCAACTCTCCGACGTATGTTGCTTTTGGACAAAGCGTTCAACTAGCTTCTCTCGTATGGCACTTAGGATGTAGCACCTGGCTCACACAGGAAATACTAGGAAACCGCTAGATTGAGCTTGGATGCACTAGTCTTGTGGGCCGGGACTACCACTTACCTCTCACAACACTTCAGTCACGCATCGGGGATAGGCCTGTTAGGAGCGCGGTGTACCTGCAGGCAGGATGTGGGAGGGACAGTCCATAAGCTCAACTCTCGGAAGTGTGTAGGCATTGCAGGCAGATGCCTGCCAGACACTTATTGATGGAAGCTAGCACCGAGCTACACATTTATTGAACAAGGACGTTTGCAATGTCTGTATTGGACTCAGATTCACTTGAGCAGAGTCCTGTCACTTCCATATGCTTTTCACACAACCTCTTCCGGCGCCTAACTTTAGGATGCTGGGACCTAGGTCTACGGGCAGTCAGGATGCGGGAGGGTCCTGCCCTGACCTCAGCTCGCACAAGGAAGCATGCCTGGAAGCCGGCTTTCAACTAGCTGCGTTCTTAGGGCCCTGAGAACGTAGCTGTACTCTCAGCCAGGAGGTACCCAGAATACCACTCCGCTGCAGCTGGAGACACCCTCCGGGTCTGCTGATTCCACTTGTGTCTCACAAGCCTCTGAGAAACGGCTGTGGTGCTGATGTTGGAAACTCATTCTGCAGGCAGTGTGCAACGGTGAGGGACTGAGGGTGAGCTCAACTCTCAGAAGTTAGGTGCCTTGGGACTAGACGTCCAGCTAGCTTCTCTCGTATGGAACTTAGGGTGTAGCACCTGGCTAACATAGGAATTACTAGGGAATCCCTGGATTGAGCTTGGAGGCACTAGTCTTGAGGGCCGAGACTTTCCACTTACCTCTCACAACACTTCAGTCATGCATCGAGCCTAGGCCTGTTATGAGCGAGGTGTACCTGCAGGCAGAATGTGGGAGGGACAGGCCATAAGCTCAACTCTCAGGAGCGTGTATGCCTAGGAGGCAGATGTCTGCTCCCCACTCATACAGGGGAGTTAGAACCTAGCTCCACTCTCATTGAACAAGGACGTTGGCCATCGCTGTATTCAACTCACATTGCCGTGAGGACAGGCCTGACGCTTCCACACGCATTTCTCACCACCTGTCTCTGCACCTGACATGAGGATTTTGGCAGCTCACCCACAGAGGTACCCGAGGCGGGAGGATCCTTCGTTGAGCTCAACTCTCCAAAGGTAGCATGCCCCGAATGCAGCTTTCCACTAGCTGCGTTCTTATGGCCGTGAGAACGCAGCAGCCCTGGAAGTCAGGACGTTGCGTTTATACCGCTCTACTGCACCGAGTGACAGCACCATTGAGGCCTGCAGCTTGCCCCGTGCGTCCCATGAGCTTCTGACAAACATGTCTAGTGAGGATGTTCGTAACTCCATGTGCAGGCAGTGTGGAACTGGGAAGGACGGCACGTCAGCTCATCGCACAGAAGGAAGTTCCCCTGAGAGAGAGCTTGCAACTAGGTACTCAGGGTTGGAAGTTAGTATGTACCACCCATCTGAGGGAGGAAGTCGTCAGAAGTCACTGGATTGAGCTAAGAGACACTTGCTCTCACAAAGCTTGAATCCCGTGTCCAACGAAATCCCTTGGCTGCAAAGGGTACAGGCGGTCAGCATGTGGGAGGTTGAAGCCATAAGCTCAACCCAAAGGAGTGTGCATGCCTTGGAGGCAGCTGTGTGCTAGGAGCGAAATTGACAAGCCAGTCACTTGGTTCTCTCTCTGCTAGTGTTCCGCGTAGAACGAAATGCTGTGCAAGCGAACCGTACAGGCATCAGGATGTGGGAGCGATAGGCCATAAGCTCAACTCTCAGAAGTGTGTAGGCATTGCAGGCAGATGCCTGCCAGACACTTATTGATGGAAGCTAGCACCGAGCTACACATTCATGGAACAAGGACGTTTGCAATGTCTGTATTGGACTCAGATTCACTTGAGCAGAGTCCTGTCACTTCCATATGCTTTTCACACAACCTCTTCCGGCGCCTAACTTTAGGATGCTGGGACCTAGGTCTACGGGCAGTCAGGATGCGGGAGGGTCCTGCCCTGACCTCAGCTCGCACAAGGAAGCATGCCTGGAAGCCGGCTTTCAACTAGCTGCGTTCTTAGGGCCCTGAGAACGTAGCTGTACTCTCAGCCAGGAGGTACCCAGAATACCACTCCGCTGCAGCTGGAGACACCCTCCGGGTCTGCTGATTCCACTTGCGTCTCACAAGCCTCTGACAAACTGCTCTGGTGCAGATGTTCGAAACTCATTCTGCAGGCAGTGTGCAACTGTGAGGGACTGAGGGTGAGCTCAACTCTCCGACGTATGTTGCTTTTGGACAAAGCGTTCAACTAGCTTCTCTCGTATGGCACTTAGGATGTAGCACCTGGCTCACACAGGAAATACTAGGAAACCGCTAGATTGAGCTTGG
This sequence comes from Vulpes vulpes, assembly GCF_048418805.1. Lineage (NCBI taxonomy): Eukaryota > Metazoa > Chordata > Mammalia > Carnivora > Canidae > Vulpes > Vulpes vulpes. The sequence continues at coordinate 44,614 of NW_027325834.1, forward strand.
ATGCACTAGTCTTGTGGGCCGGGACTACCACTTACCTCTCACAACACTTCAGTCACGCATCGGGGATAGGCCTGTTAGGAGCGCGGTGTACCTGCAGGCAGGATGTGGGAGGGACAGTCCATAAGCTCAACTCTCGGAAGTGTGTAGGCATTGCAGGCAGATGCCTGCCAGACACTTATTGATGGAAGCTAGCACCGAGCTACACATTTATTGAACAAGGACGTTTGCAATGTCTGTATTGGACTCAGATTCACTTGAGCAGAGTCCTGTCACTTCCATATGCTTTTCACACAACCTCTTCCGGCGCCTAACTTTAGGATGCTGGGACCTAGGTCTACGGGCAGTCAGGATGCGGGAGGGTCCTGCCCTGACCTCAGCTCGCACAAGGAAGCATGCCTGGAAGCCGGCTTTCAACTAGCTGCGTTCTTAGGGCCCTGAGAACGTAGCTGTACTCTCAGCCAGGAGGTACCCAGAATACCACTCCGCTGCAGCTGGAGACACCCTCCGGGTCTGCTGATTCCACTTGTGTCTCACAAGCCTCTGAGAAACGGCTGTGGTGCTGATGTTGGAAACTCATTCTGCAGGCAGTGTGCAACGGTGAGGGACTGAGGGTGAGCTCAACTCTCAGAAGTTAGGTGCCTTGGGACTAGACGTCCAGCTAGCTTCTCTCGTATGGAACTTAGGGTGTAGCACCTGGCTAACATAGGAATTACTAGGGAATCCCTGGATTGAGCTTGGAGGCACTAGTCTTGAGGGCCGAGACTTTCCACTTACCTCTCACAACACTTCAGTCATGCATCGAGCCTAGGCCTGTTATGAGCGAGGTGTACCTGCAGGCAGAATGTGGGAGGGACAGGCCATAAGCTCAACTCTCAGGAGCGTGTATGCCTAGGAGGCAGATGTCTGCTCCCCACTCATACAGGGGAGTTAGAACCTAGCTCCACTCTCATTGAACAAGGACGTTGGCCATCGCTGTATTCAACTCACATTGCCGTGAGGACAGGCCTGACGCTTCCACACGCATTTCTCACCACCTGTCTCTGCACCTGACATGAGGATTTTGGCAGCTCACCCACAGAGGTACCCGAGGCGGGAGGATCCTTCGTTGAGCTCAACTCTCCAAAGGTAGCATGCCCCGAATGCAGCTTTCCACTAGCTGCGTTCTTATGGCCGTGAGAACGCAGCAGCCCTGGAAGTCAGGACGTTGCGTTTATACCGCTCTACTGCACCGAGTGACAGCACCATTGAGGCCTGCAGCTTGCCCCGTGCGTCCCATGAGCTTCTGACAAACATGTCTAGTGAGGATGTTCGTAACTCCATGTGCAGGCAGTGTGGAACTGGGAAGGACGGCACGTCAGCTCATCGCACAGAAGGAAGTTCCCCTGAGAGAGAGCTTGCAACTAGGTACTCAGGGTTGGAAGTTAGTATGTACCACCCATCTGAGGGAGGAAGTCGTCAGAAGTCACTGGATTGAGCTAAGAGACACTTGCTCTCACAAAGCTTGAATCCCGTGTCCAACGAAATCCCTTGGCTGCAAAGGGTACAGGCGGTCAGCATGTGGGAGGTTGAAGCCATAAGCTCAACCCAAAGGAGTGTGCATGCCTTGGAGGCAGCTGTGTGCTAGGAGCGAAATTGACAAGCCAGTCACTTGGTTCTCTCTCTGCTAGTGTTCCGCGTAGAACGAAATGCTGTGCAAGCGAACCGTACAGGCATCAGGATGTGGGAGCGATAGGCCATAAGCTCAACTCTCAGAAGTGTGTAGGCATTGCAGGCAGATGCCTGCCAGACACTTATTGATGGAAGCTAGCACCGAGCTACACATTCATGGAACAAGGACGTTTGCAATGTCTGTATTGGACTCAGATTCACTTGAGCAGAGTCCTGTCACTTCCATATGCTTTTCACACAACCTCTTCCGGCGCCTAACTTTAGGATGCTGGGACCTAGGTCTACGGGCAGTCAGGATGCGGGAGGGTCCTGCCCTGACCTCAGCTCGCACAAGGAAGCATGCCTGGAAGCCGGCTTTCAACTAGCTGCGTTCTTAGGGCCCTGAGAACGTAGCTGTACTCTCAGCCAGGAGGTACCCAGAATACCACTCCGCTGCAGCTGGAGACACCCTCCGGGTCTGCTGATTCCACTTGCGTCTCACAAGCCTCTGACAAACTGCTCTGGTGCAGATGTTCGAAACTCATTCTGCAGGCAGTGTGCAACTGTGAGGGACTGAGGGTGAGCTCAACTCTCCGACGTATGTTGCTTTTGGACAAAGCGTTCAACTAGCTTCTCTCGTATGGCACTTAGGATGTAGCACCTGGCTCACACAGGAAATACTAGGAAACCGCTAGATTGAGCTTGGATGCACTAGTCTTGTGGGCCGGGACTACCACTTACCTCTCACAACACTTCAGTCACGCATCGGGGATAGGCCTGTTAGGAGCGCGGTGTACCTGCAGGCAGGATGTGGGAGGGACAGTCCATAAGCTCAACTCTCGGAAGTGTGTAGGCATTGCAGGCAGATGCCTGCCAGACACTTATTGATGGAAGCTAGCACCGAGCTACACATTTATTGAACAAGGACGTTTGCAATGTCTGTATTGGACTCAGATTCACTTGAGCAGAGTCCTGTCACTTCCATATGCTTTTCACACAACCTCTTCCGGCGCCTAACTTTAGGATGCTGGGACCTAGGTCTACGGGCAGTCAGGATGCGGGAGGGTCCTGCCCTGACCTCAGCTCGCACAAGGAAGCATGCCTGGAAGCCGGCTTTCAACTAGCTGCGTTCTTAGGGCCCTGAGAACGTAGCTGTACTCTCAGCCAGGAGGTACCCAGAATACCACTCCGCTGCAGCTGGAGACACCCTCCGGGTCTGCTGATTCCACTTGTGTCTCACAAGCCTCTGAGAAACGGCTGTGGTGCTGATGTTGGAAACTCATTCTGCAGGCAGTGTGCAACGGTGAGGGACTGAGGGTGAGCTCAACTCTCAGAAGTTAGGTGCCTTGGGACTAGACGTCCAGCTAGCTTCTCTCGTATGGAACTTAGGGTGTAGCACCTGGCTAACATAGGAATTACTAGGGAATCCCTGGATTGAGCTTGGAGGCACTAGTCTTGAGGGCCGAGACTTTCCACTTACCTCTCACAACACTTCAGTCATGCATCGAGCCTAGGCCTGTTATGAGCGAGGTGTACCTGCAGGCAGAATGTGGGAGGGACAGGCCATAAGCTCAACTCTCAGGAGCGTGTATGCCTAGGAGGCAGATGTCTGCTCCCCACTCATACAGGGGAGTTAGAACCTAGCTCCACTCTCATTGAACAAGGACGTTGGCCATCGCTGTATTCAACTCACATTGCCGTGAGGACAGGCCTGACGCTTCCACACGCATTTCTCACCACCTGTCTCTGCACCTGACATGAGGATTTTGGCAGCTCACCCACAGAGGTACCCGAGGCGGGAGGATCCTTCGTTGAGCTCAACTCTCCAAAGGTAGCATGCCCCGAATGCAGCTTTCCACTAGCTGCGTTCTTATGGCCGTGAGAACGCAGCAGCCCTGGAAGTCAGGACGTTGCGTTTATACCGCTCTACTGCACCGAGTGACAGCAGCATTGAGGCCTGCAGCTTGCCCCGTGCGTCCCATGAGCTTCTGACAAACATGTCTAGTGAGGATGTTCGTAACTCCATGTGCAGGCAGTGTGGAACTGGGAAGGACGGCACGTCAGCTCATCGCACAGAAGGAAGTTCCCCTGAGAGAGAGCTTGCAACTAGGTACTCAGGGTTGGAAGTTAGTATGTACCACCCATCTGAGGGAGGAAGTCGTCAGAAGTCACTGGATTGAGCTAAGAGACACTTGCTCTCACAAAGCTTGAATCCCGTGTCCAACGAAATCCCTTGGCTGCAAAGGGTACAGGCGGTCAGCATGTGGGAGGTTGAAGCCATAAGCTCAACCCAAAGGAGTGTGCATGCCTTGGAGGCAGCTGTGTGCTAGGAGCGAAATTGACAAGCCAGTCACTTGGTTCTCTCTCTGCTAGTGGGAGCGATAGGCCATAAGCTCAACTCTCAGAAGTGTGTAGGCATTGCAGGCAGATGCCTGCCAGACACTTATTGATGGAAGCTAGCACCGAGCTACACATTCATTGAACAAGGACGTTTGCAATGTCTGTATTGGACTCAGATTCACTTGAGCAGAGTCCTGTCACTTCCATATGCTTTTCACACAACCTCTTCCGGCGCCTAACGTTAGGATGCTGGGTCCTAGGTCTACGGGCAGTCAGGATGCGGGAGGGTCCTGCCCTCACCTCAGCTCGCACAATGAAGCATGCCTAGAAGCCAGCTTTCAACTAGCTGCTTTCTTAGGGCACTGAGAACGTAGCAGTACTCTCAGCCAGGAGGTACCCAGAATACCACTCCACTGCAGCTGGAGACACCCTCCAGGTCGGCTTATTCCACTTGCGTCTCACAAGCCTCTGACAAACTGCTCTGGTGCAGATGTTCGAAACTCATTCTGCAGGCAGTGTGCAACTGTGAGGGACTGAGGGTGAGCTCAACTCTCCGACGTATGTTGCTTTTGGACAAAGCGTTCAACTAGCTTCTCTCGTATGGCACTTAGGATGTAGCACCTGGCTCACACAGGAAATACTAGGAAACCGCTAGATTGAGCTTGGATGCACTAGTCTTGTGGGCCGGGACTACCACTTACCTCTCACAACACTTCAGTCACGCATCGGGGATAGGCCTGTTAGGAGCGCAGTGTACCTGCAGGCAGGATGTGGGAGGGACAGTCCATAAGCTCAACTCTCGGAAGTGTGTAGGCATTGCAGGCAGATGCCTGCCAGACACTTATTGATGGAAGCTAGCACCGAGCTACACATTCATTGAACAAGGACGTTTGCAATGTCTGTATTGGACTCAGATTCACTTGAGCAGAGTCCTGTCACTTCCATATGCTTTTCACACAACCTCTTCCGGCGCCTAACTTTAGGATGCTGGGACCTAGGTCTACGGGCAGTCAGGATGCGGGAGGGTCCTGCCCTGACCTCAGCTCGCACAAGGAAGCATGCCTGGAAGCCGGCTTTCAACTAGCTGCGTTCTTAGGGCCCTGAGAACGTAGCTGTACTCTCAGCCAGGAGGTACCCAGAATACCACTCCGCTGCAGCTGGAGACACCCTCCGGGTCTGCTGATTCCACTTGTGTCTCACAAGCCTCTGAGAAACGGCTGTGGTGCTGATGTTCGAAACTCATTCTGCAGGCAGTGTGCAACTGTGAGGGACTGAGGGTGAGCTCAACTCAGAAGTTATTTGCCTTGGGACTAGACGTCCAGCTAGCTTCTCTCGTATGGAACTTAGGATGTAGCACCTGGCTAACATAGGAATTACTAGGGAATCCCTGGATTGAGCTTGGAGGCACTAGTCTTGAGGGCCGAGACTTTCCACTTACCTCTCACAACACTTCAGTCATGCATCGAGCCTAGGCCTGTTATGAGCGAGGTGTACCTGCAGGCAGGATGTGGGAGGGACAGGCCATAAGCTCAACTCTCAGGAGCGTGTATGCCTAGGAGGCAGATGTCTGCTCCCCACTCATACAGGGGAGTTAGAACCTAGCTCCACTCTCATTGAACAAGGACGTTGGCCATCGCTGTATTCAACTCACATTGCCGTGAGGACAGGCCTGACGCTTCCACACGCATTCCTCACCACCTGTCTCTGCACCTGACATGAGGATTTTGGCAGCTCACCCACAGAGGTACCCGAGGCGGGAGGATCCTTCGTTGAGCTCAACTCTCCAAAGGTAGCATGCCCCGAATGCAGCTTTCCACTAGCTGCGTTCTTATGGCCGTGAGAACGCAGCAGCCCTGGAAGTCAGGACGTTGCGTTTATACTGCTCTACTGCACCGAGTGACAGCAGCATTGAGGCCTGCAGCTTGCCCTGTGCGTCCCATGAGCTTCTGACAAACATGTCTAGTGAGGATGTTCGTAACTCCATGTGCAGGCAGTGTGGAACTGGGAAGGACGGCACGTCAGCTCATCGCACAGAAGGAAGTTCCCCTGAGAGAGAGCTTGCAACTAGGTACTCAGGGTTGGAAGTTAGTATGTACCACCCATCTGAGGGAGGAAGTCGTCAGAAGTCACTGGATTGAGCTAAGAGACACTTGCTCTCACAAAGCTTGAATCCCGTGTCCAACGAAATCCCTTGGCTGCAAAGGGTACAGGCGGTCAGCATGTGGGCGGTTGAAGCCATAAGCTCAACCCAAAGGAGTGTGCATGCCTTGGAGGCAGCTGTGTGGTAGGAGCGAAATTAAGCCAGTCACTTGGTTCTCTCTCTGCTAGTGTCCCGCGTAGAACGAAATGCTGTGCAAGCGAACCGTACAGGCATCAGGATGTGGGAGCGATAGGCCATAAGCTCAACTCTCAGAAGTGTGTAGGCATTGCAGGCAGATGCCTGCCAGACACTTATTGATGGAAGCTAGCACCGAGCTACACATTCATTGAACAAGGACGTTTGCAATGTCTGTATTGAGATCAGATACACTTGAGGAGAATCCTGTCACTTCCATATGCTTTTCACACAACCTCTTCCGGCGCCTAACATTAGGATGCTGGGACCTAGGTCTACGGGCAGTCAGGATGCGGGAGGGTCCTGCCCTGACCTCAGCTCGCACAAGGAAGCATGCCTGGAAGCCGGCTTTCAACTAGCTGCGTTCTTAGGGCCCTGAGAACGCAGCAGTACTCTCAGCCAGGAGGTACCCAGAATACCACTCCACTGCAGCTGGAGACACCCTCCAGGTCGGCTTATTCCACTTGCGTCTCACAAGCCTCTGACAAACTGCTCTGGTGCAGATGCTCGAAACTCATTCTGCAGGCAGTGTGCAACTGTGAGGGACTGAGGGTGAGCTCAACTCCCCGAAGTTGCTTTTGGACAACGTGTTCAGCTAGCTTCTCTCGAATGGCACTTAGGATGTAGCACTTGGCTCAAACAGGAAATACTAGGAAACCGCTAGATTGAGCTTGGATGCACTAGTCTTGTGGGTCGGAACTTTCCACTTACCTCTCACAACACTTCAGTCACGCATCGGGGCTAGGCCTGTTAGGAGCGCGGTGTACCTGCAGGCAGAATGTGGGAGGGACAGTCCATAAGCTCAACTCTCGGTAGTGTGTAATGGTTTGCAGCCTGATGTCTGGAAGACACTTATTGATGGGTGCTAGGACCGAGCTACCCTTCCATTGAACAAGGACGTTTGCAATGTCTGTATTGGACTCAGATTCACTTGAGCAGAGTCCTGTCACTTCCATATGCTTTTCACACAACCTCTTCCGGCGCCTAACATTAGGATGCTGGGACCTAGGTCTACGGGCAGTCAGGATGCGGGAGGGTCCTGCCCTCACCTCAGCTCGCACAAGGAAGCATGCCTGGAAGCCGGCTTTCAACTAGCTGCGTTCTTAGGGCCCTGAGAACGTAGCAGTACTCTCAGCCAGGAGGTACCCAGAATACCACTCCGCTGCAGCTGGAGACACCCTCCGTGTCTGCTGATTCCACTTGTGTCTCACAAGCCTCTGAGAAACGGCTGTGGTGCTGATGTTCGAAACTCATTCTGCAGGCAGTGTGCAACGGTGAGGGACTGAGGGTGAGCTCAACTCTCAGAAGTTAGGTGCCTTGGGACTAGACGTCCAGCTAGCTTCTCTCGTATGGAACTTAGGATGTAGCACCTGGCTAACATAGGAATTACTAGGGAATCCCTGGATTGAGCTTGGAGGCACTAGTCTTGAGGGCCGAGACTTTCCACTTACCTCTCACAACACTTCAGTCATGCATCGAGCCTAGGCCTGTTATGAGCGAGGTGTACCTGCAGGCAGGATGTGGGAGGGACAGGCCATAAGCTCAACTCTCAGGAGCGTGTATGCCTAGGAGGCAGATGTCTGCTCCCCACTCATACAGGGGAGTTAGAACCTAGCTCCACTCTCATTGAACAAGGACGTTGGCCATCGCTGTATTCAACTCACATTGCCGTGAGGACAGGCCTGACGCTTCCACACGCATTTCTCACCACCTGTCTCTGCACCTGACATGAGGATTTTGGCAGCTCACCCACAGAGGTACCCGAGGCGGGAGGATCCTTCGTTGAGCTCAACTCTCCAAAGGTAGCATGCCCCGAATGCAGCTTTCCACTAGCTGCGTTCTTATGGCCGTGAGAACGCAGCAGCCCTGGAAGTCAGGACGTTGCGTTTATACCGCTCTACTGCACCGAGTGACAGCAGCATTGAGGCCTGCAGCTTGCCCCGTGCGTCCCATGAGCTTCTGACAAACATGTCTAGTGAGGATGTTCGTAACTCCATGTGCAGGCAGTGTGGAACTGGGAAGGACGGCACGTCAGCTCATCGCACAGAAGGAAGTTCCCCTGAGAGAGAGCTTGCAACTAGGTACTCAGGGTTGGAAGTTAGTATGTACCACCCATCTGAGGGAGGAAGTCGTCAGAAGTCACTGGATTGAGCTAAGAGACACTTGCTCTCACAAAGCTTGAATCCCGTGTCCAACGAAATCCCTTGGCTGCAAAGGGTACAGGCGGTCAGCATGTGGGAGGTTGAAGCCATAAGCTCAACCCAAAGGAGTGTGCATGCCTTGGAGGCAGCTGTGTGCTAGGAGCGAAATTGACAAGCCAGTCACTTGGTTCTCTCTCTGCTAGTGTTCCGCGTAGAACGAAATGCTGTGCAAGCGAACCGTACAGGCATCAGGATGTGGGAGCGATAGGCCATAAGCTCAACTCTCAGAAGTGTGTAGGCATTGCAGGCAGATGCCTGCCAGACACTTATTGATGGAAGCTAGCACCGAGCTACACATTCATGGAACAAGGACGTTTGCAATGTCTGTATTGGACTCAGATTCACTTGAGCAGAGTCCTGTCACTTCCATATGCTTTTCACACAACCTCTTCCGGCGCCTAACTTTAGGATGCTGGGACCTAGGTCTACGGGCAGTCAGGATGCGGGAGGGTCCTGCCCTGACCTCAGCTCGCACAAGGAAGCATGCCTGGAAGCCGGCTTTCAACTAGCTGCGTTCTTAGGGCCCTGAGAACGTAGCTGTACTCTCAGCCAGGAGGTACCCAGAATACCACTCCGCTGCAGCTGGAGACACCCTCCGGGTCTGCTGATTCCACTTGCGTCTCACAAGCCTCTGACAAACTGCTCTGGTGCAGATGTTCGAAACTCATTCTGCAGGCAGTGTGCAACTGTGAGGGACTGAGGGTGAGCTCAACTCTCCGACGTATGTTGCTTTTGGACAAAGCGTTCAACTAGCTTCTCTCGTATGGCACTTAGGATGTAGCACCTGGCTCACACAGGAAATACTAGGAAACCGCTAGATTGAGCTTGGATGCACTAGTCTTGTGGGCCGGGACTACCACTTACCTCTCACAACACTTCAGTCACGCATCGGGGATAGGCCTGTTAGGAGCGCGGTGTACCTGCAGGCAGGATGTGGGAGGGACAGTCCATAAGCTCAACTCTCGGAAGTGTGTAGGCATTGCAGGCAGATGCCTGCCAGACACTTATTGATGGAAGCTAGCACCGAGCTACACATTTATTGAACAAGGACGTTTGCAATGTCTGTATTGGACTCAGATTCACTTGAGCAGAGTCCTGTCACTTCCATATGCTTTTCACACAACCTCTTCCGGCGCCTAACTTTAGGATGCTGGGACCTAGGTCTACGGGCAGTCAGGATGCGGGAGGGTCCTGCCCTGACCTCAGCTCGCACAAGGAAGCATGCCTGGAAGCCGGCTTTCAACTAGCTGCGTTCTTAGGGCCCTGAGAACGTAGCTGTACTCTCAGCCAGGAGGTACCCAGAATACCACTCCGCTGCAGCTGGAGACACCCTCCGGGTCTGCTGATTCCACTTGTGTCTCACAAGCCTCTGAGAAACGGCTGTGGTGCTGATGTTGGAAACTCATTCTGCAGGCAGTGTGCAACGGTGAGGGACTGAGGGTGAGCTCAACTCTCAGAAGTTAGGTGCCTTGGGACTAGACGTCCAGCTAGCTTCTCTCGTATGGAACTTAGGGTGTAGCACCTGGCTAACATAGGAATTACTAGGGAATCCCTGGATTGAGCTTGGAGGCACTAGTCTTGAGGGCCGAGACTTTCCACTTACCTCTCACAACACTTCAGTCATGCATCGAGCCTAGGCCTGTTATGAGCGAGGTGTACCTGCAGGCAGAATGTGGGAGGGACAGGCCATAAGCTCAACTCTCAGGAGCGTGTATGCCTAGGAGGCAGATGTCTGCTCCCCACTCATACAGGGGAGTTAGAACCTAGCTCCACTCTCATTGAACAAGGACGTTGGCCATCGCTGTATTCAACTCACATTGCCGTGAGGACAGGCCTGACGCTTCCACACGCATTTCTCACCACCTGTCTCTGCACCTGACATGAGGATTTTGGCAGCTCACCCACAGAGGTACCCGAGGCGGGAGGATCCTTCGTTGAGCTCAACTCTCCAAAGGTAGCATGCCCCGAATGCAGCTTTCCACTAGCTGCGTTCTTATGGCCGTGAGAACGCAGCAGCCCTGGAAGTCAGGACGTTGCGTTTATACCGCTCTACTGCACCGAGTGACAGCACCATTGAGGCCTGCAGCTTGCCCCGTGCGTCCCATGAGCTTCTGACAAACATGTCTAGTGAGGATGTTCGTAACTCCATGTGCAGGCAGTGTGGAACTGGGAAGGACGGCACGTCAGCTCATCGCACAGAAGGAAGTTCCCCTGAGAGAGAGCTTGCAACTAGGTACTCAGGGTTGGAAGTTAGTATGTACCACCCATCTGAGGGAGGAAGTCGTCAGAAGTCACTGGATTGAGCTAAGAGACACTTGCTCTCACAAAGCTTGAATCCCGTGTCCAACGAAATCCCTTGGCTGCAAAGGGTACAGGCGGTCAGCATGTGGGAGGTTGAAGCCATAAGCTCAACCCAAAGGAGTGTGCATGCCTTGGAGGCAGCTGTGTGCTAGGAGCGAAATTGACAAGCCAGTCACTTGGTTCTCTCTCTGCTAGTGTTCCGCGTAGAACGAAATGCTGTGCAAGCGAACCGTACAGGCATCAGGATGTGGGAGCGATAGGCCATAAGCTCAACTCTCAGAAGTGTGTAGGCATTGCAGGCAGATGCCTGCCAGACACTTATTGATGGAAGCTAGCACCGAGCTACACATTCATGGAACAAGGACGTTTGCAATGTCTGTATTGGACTCAGATTCACTTGAGCAGAGTCCTGTCACTTCCATATGCTTTTCACACAACCTCTTCCGGCGCCTAACTTTAGGATGCTGGGACCTAGGTCTACGGGCAGTCAGGATGCGGGAGGGTCCTGCCCTGACCTCAGCTCGCACAAGGAAGCATGCCTGGAAGCCGGCTTTCAACTAGCTGCGTTCTTAGGGCCCTGAGAACGTAGCTGTACTCTCAGCCAGGAGGTACCCAGAATACCACTCCGCTGCAGCTGGAGACACCCTCCGGGTCTGCTGATTCCACTTGCGTCTCACAAGCCTCTGACAAACTGCTCTGGTGCAGATGTTCGAAACTCATTCTGCAGGCAGTGTGCAACTGTGAGGGACTGAGGGTGAGCTCAACTCTCCGACGTATGTTGCTTTTGGACAAAGCGTTCAACTAGCTTCTCTCGTATGGCACTTAGGATGTAGCACCTGGCTCACACAGGAAATACTAGGAAACCGCTAGATTGAGCTTGGATGCACTAGTCTTGTGGGCCGGGACTACCACTTACCTCTCACAACACTTCAGTCACGCATCGGGGATAGGCCTGTTAGGAGCGCGGTGTACCTGCAGGCAGGATGTGGGAGGGACAGTCCATAAGCTCAACTCTCGGAAGTGTGTAGGCATTGCAGGCAGATGCCTGCCAGACACTTATTGATGGAAGCTAGCACCGAGCTACACATTTATTGAACAAGGACGTTTGCAATGTCTGTATTGGACTCAGATTCACTTGAGCAGAGTCCTGTCACTTCCATATGCTTTTCACACAACCTCTTCCGGCGCCTAACTTTAGGATGCTGGGACCTAGGTCTACGGGCAGTCAGGATGCGGGAGGGTCCTGCCCTGACCTCAGCTCGCACAAGGAAGCATGCCTGGAAGCCGGCTTTCAACTAGCTGCGTTCTTAGGGCCCTGAGAACGTAGCTGTACTCTCAGCCAGGAGGTACCCAGAATACCACTCCGCTGCAGCTGGAGACACCCTCCGGGTCTGCTGATTCCACTTGTGTCTCACAAGCCTCTGAGAAACGGCTGTGGTGCTGATGTTGGAAACTCATTCTGCAGGCAGTGTGCAACGGTGAGGGACTGAGGGTGAGCTCAACTCTCAGAAGTTAGGTGCCTTGGGACTAGACGTCCAGCTAGCTTCTCTCGTATGGAACTTAGGGTGTAGCACCTGGCTAACATAGGAATTACTAGGGAATCCCTGGATTGAGCTTGGAGGCACTAGTCTTGAGGGCCGAGACTTTCCACTTACCTCTCACAACACTTCAGTCATGCATCGAGCCTAGGCCTGTTATGAGCGAGGTGTACCTGCAGGCAGAATGTGGGAGGGACAGGCCATAAGCTCAACTCTCAGGAGCGTGTATGCCTAGGAGGCAGATGTCTGCTCCCCACTCATACAGGGGAGTTAGAACCTAGCTCCACTCTCATTGAACAAGGACGTTGGCCATCGCTGTATTCAACTCACATTGCCGTGAGGACAGGCCTGACGCTTCCACACGCATTTCTCACCACCTGTCTCTGCACCTGACATGAGGATTTTGGCAGCTCACCCACAGAGGTACCCGAGGCGGGAGGATCCTTCGTTGAGCTCAACTCTCCAAAGGTAGCATGCCCCGAATGCAGCTTTCCACTAGCTGCGTTCTTATGGCCGTGAGAACGCAGCAGCCCTGGAAGTCAGGACGTTGCGTTTATACCGCTCTACTGCACCGAGTGACAGCAGCATTGAGGCCTGCAGCTTGCCCCGTGCGTCCCATGAGCTTCTGACAAACATGTCTAGTGAGGATGTTCGTAACTCCATGTGCAGGCAGTGTGGAACTGGGAAGGACGGCACGTCAGCTCATCGCACAGAAGGAAGTTCCCCTGAGAGAGAGCTTGCAACTAGGTACTCAGGGTTGGAAGTTAGTATGTACCACCCATCTGAGGGAGGAAGTCGTCAGAAGTCACTGGATTGAGCTAAGAGACACTTGCTCTCACAAAGCTTGAATCCCGTGTCCAACGAAATCCCTTGGCTGCAAAGGGTACAGGCGGTCAGCATGTGGGAGGTTGAAGCCATAAGCTCAACCCAAAGGAGTGTGCATGCCTTGGAGGCAGCTGTGTGCTAGGAGCGAAATTGACAAGCCAGTCACTTGGTTCTCTCTCTGCTAGTGGGAGCGATAGGCCATAAGCTCAACTCTCAGAAGTGTGTAGGCATTGCAGGCAGATGCCTGCCAGACACTTATTGATGGAAGCTAGCACCGAGCTACACATTCATTGAACAAGGACGTTTGCAATGTCTGTATTGGACTCAGATTCACTTGAGCAGAGTCCTGTCACTTCCATATGCTTTTCACACAACCTCTTCCGGCGCCTAACGTTAGGATGCTGGGTCCTAGGTCTACGGGCAGTCAGGATGCGGGAGGGTCCTGCCCTCACCTCAGCTCGCACAATGAAGCATGCCTAGAAGCCAGCTTTCAACTAGCTGCTTTCTTAGGGCACTGAGAACGTAGCAGTACTCTCAGCCAGGAGGTACCCAGAATACCACTCCACTGCAGCTGGAGACACCCTCCAGGTCGGCTTATTCCACTTGCGTCTCACAAGCCTCTGACAAACTGCTCTGGTGCAGATGTTCGAAACTCATTCTGCAGGCAGTGTGCAACTGTGAGGGACTGAGGGTGAGCTCAACTCTCCGACGTATGTTGCTTTTGGACAAAGCGTTCAACTAGCTTCTCTCGTATGGCACTTAGGATGTAGCACCTGGCTCACACAGGAAATACTAGGAAACCGCTAGATTGAGCTTGGATGCACTAGTCTTGTGGGCCGGGACTACCACTTACCTCTCACAACACTTCAGTCACGCATCGGGGATAGGCCTGTTAGGAGCGCAGTGTACCTGCAGGCAGGATGTGGGAGGGACAGTCCATAAGCTCAACTCTCGGAAGTGTGTAGGCATTGCAGGCAGATGCCTGCCAGACACTTATTGATGGAAGCTAGCACCGAGCTACACATTCATTGAACAAGGACGTTTGCAATGTCTGTATTGGACTCAGATTCACTTGAGCAGAGTCCTGTCACTTCCATATGCTTTTCACACAACCTCTTCCGGCGCCTAACTTTAGGATGCTGGGACCTAGGTCTACGGGCAGTCAGGATGCGGGAGGGTCCTGCCCTGACCTCAGCTCGCACAAGGAAGCATGCCTGGAAGCCGGCTTTCAACTAGCTGCGTTCTTAGGGCCCTGAGAACGTAGCTGTACTCTCAGCCAGGAGGTACCCAGAATACCACTCCGCTGCAGCTGGAGACACCCTCCGGGTCTGCTGATTCCACTTGTGTCTCACAAGCCTCTGAGAAACGGCTGTGGTGCTGATGTTCGAAACTCATTCTGCAGGCAGTGTGCAACTGTGAGGGACTGAGGGTGAGCTCAACTCAGAAGTTATTTGCCTTGGGACTAGACGTCCAGCTAGCTTCTCTCGTATGGAACTTAGGATGTAGCACCTGGCTAACATAGGAATTACTAGGGAATCCCTGGATTGAGCTTGGAGGCACTAGTCTTGAGGGCCGAGACTTTCCACTTACCTCTCACAACACTTCAGTCATGCATCGAGCCTAGGCCTGTTATGAGCGAGGTGTACCTGCAGGCAGGATGTGGGAGGGACAGGCCATAAGCTCAACTCTCAGGAGCGTGTATGCCTAGGAGGCAGATGTCTGCTCCCCACTCATACAGGGGAGTTAGAACCTAGCTCCACTCTCATTGAACAAGGACGTTGGCCATCGCTGTATTCAACTCACATTGCCGTGAGGACAGGCCTGACGCTTCCACACGCATTCCTCACCACCTGTCTCTGCACCTGACATGAGGATTTTGGCAGCTCACCCACAGAGGTACCCGAGGCGGGAGGATCCTTCGTTGAGCTCAACTCTCCAAAGGTAGCATGCCCCGAATGCAGCTTTCCACTAGCTGCGTTCTTATGGCCGTGAGAACGCAGCAGCCCTGGAAGTCAGGACGTTGCGTTTATACTGCTCTACTGCACCGAGTGACAGCAGCATTGAGGCCTGCAGCTTGCCCTGTGCGTCCCATGAGCTTCTGACAAACATGTCTAGTGAGGATGTTCGTAACTCCATGTGCAGGCAGTGTGGAACTGGGAAGGACGGCACGTCAGCTCATCGCACAGAAGGAAGTTCCCCTGAGAGAGAGCTTGCAACTAGGTACTCAGGGTTGGAAGTTAGTATGTACCACCCATCTGAGGGAGGAAGTCGTCAGAAGTCACTGGATTGAGCTAAGAGACACTTGCTCTCACAAAGCTTGAATCCCGTGTCCAACGAAATCCCTTGGCTGCAAAGGGTACAGGCGGTCAGCATGTGGGCGGTTGAAGCCATAAGCTCAACCCAAAGGAGTGTGCATGCCTTGGAGGCAGCTGTGTGGTAGGAGCGAAATTAAGCCAGTCACTTGGTTCTCTCTCTGCTGGTGTCCCGCGTAGAACGAAATGCTGTGCAAGCGAACCGTACAGGCATCAGGATGTGGGAGCGATAGGCCATAAGCTCAACTCTCAGAAGTGTGTAGGCATTGCAGGCAGATGCCTGCCAGACACTTATTGATGGAAGCTAGCACCGAGCTACACATTCATTGAACAAGGACGTTTGCAATGTCTGTATTGAGATCAGATACACTTGAGGAGAATCCTGTCACTTCCATATGCTTTTCACACAACCTCTTCCGGCGCCTAACATTAGGATGCTGGGACCTAGGTCTACGGGCAGTCAGGATGCGGGAGGGTCCTGCCCTGACCTCAGCTCGCACAAGGAAGCATGCCTGGAAGCCGGCTTTCAACTAGCTGCGTTCTTAGGGCCCTGAGAACGCAGCAGTACTCTCAGCCAGGAGGTACCCAGAATACCACTCCACTGCAGCTGGAGACACCCTCCAGGTCGGCTTATTCCACTTGCGTCTCACAAGCCTCTGACAAACTGCTCTGGTGCAGATGCTCGAAACTCATTCTGCAGGCAGTGTGCAACTGTGAGGGACTGAGGGTGAGCTCAACTCCCCGAAGTTGCTTTTGGACAACGTGTTCAGCTAGCTTCTCTCGAATGGCACTTAGGATGTAGCACTTGGCTCAAACAGGAAATACTAGGAAACCGCTAGATTGAGCTTGGATGCACTAGTCTTGTGGGTCGGAACTTTCCACTTACCTCTCACAACACTTCAGTCACGCATCGGGGCTAGGCCTGTTAGGAGCGCGGTGTACCTGCAGGCAGAATGTGGGAGGGACAGTCCATAAGCTCAACTCTCGGTAGTGTGTAATGGTTTGCAGCCTGATGTCTGGAAGACACTTATTGATGGGTGCTAGGACCGAGCTACCCTTCCATTGAACAAGGACGTTTGCAATGTCTGTATTGGACTCAGATTCACTTGAGCAGAGTCCTGTCACTTCCATATGCTTTTCACACAACCTCTTCCGGCGCCTAACATTAGGATGCTGGGACCTAGGTCTACGGGCAGTCAGGATGCGGGAGGGTCCTGCCCTGACCTCAGCTCGCACAAGGAAGCATGCCTGGAAGCCGGCTTTCAACTAGCTGCGTTCTTAGGGCCCTGAGAACGTAGCAGTACTCTCAGCCAGGAGGTACCCAGAATACCACTCCGCTGCAGCTGGAGACACCCTCCGTGTCTGCTGATTCCACTTGTGTCTCACAAGCCTCTGAGAAACGGCTGTGGTGCTGATGTTCGAAACTCATTCTGCAGGCAGTGTGCAACGGTGAGGGACTGAGGGTGAGCTCAACTCTCAGAAGTTAGGTGCCTTGGGACTAGACGTCCAGCTAGCTTCTCTCGTATGGAACTTAGGATGTAGCACCTGGCTAACATAGGAATTACTAGGGAATCCCTGGATTGAGCTTGGAGGCACTAGTCTTGAGGGCCGAGACTTTCCACTTACCTCTCACAACACTTCAGTCATGCATCGAGCCTAGGCCTGTTATGAGCGAGGTGTACCTGCAGGCAGGATGTGGGAGGGACAGGCCATAAGCTCAACTCTCAGGAGCGTGTATGCCTAGGAGGCAGATGTCTGCTCCCCACTCATACAGGGGAGTTAGAACCTAGCTCCACTCTCATTGAACAAGGACGTTGGCCATCGCTGTATTCAACTCACATTGCCGTGAGGACAGGCCTGACGCTTCCACACGCATTTCTCACCACCTGTCTCTGCACCTGACATGAGGATTTTGGCAGCTCACCCACAGAGGTACCCGAGGCGGGAGGATCCTTCGTTGAGCTCAACTCTCCAAAGGTAGCATGCCCCGAATGCAGCTTTCCACTAGCTGCGTTCTTATGGCCGTGAGAACGCAGCAGCCCTGGAAGTCAGGACGTTGCGTTTATACCGCTCTACTGCACCGAGTGACAGCAGCATTGAGGCCTGCAGCTTGCCCCGTGCGTCCCATGAGCTTCTGACAAACATGTCTAGTGAGGATGTTCGTAACTCCATGTGCAGGCAGTGTGGAACTGGGAAGGACGGCACGTCAGCTCATCGCACAGAAGGAAGTTCCCCTGAGAGAGAGCTTGCAACTAGGTACTCAGGGTTGGAAGTTAGTATGTACCACCCATCTGAGGGAGGAAGTCGTCAGAAGTCACTGGATTGAGCTAAGAGACACTTGCTCTCACAAAGCTTGAATCCCGTGTCCAACGAAATCCCTTGGCTGCAAAGGGTACAGGCGGTCAGCATGTGGGAGGTTGAAGCCATAAGCTCAACCCAAAGGAGTGTGCATGCCTTGGAGGCAGCTGTGTGCTAGGAGCGAAATTGACAAGCCAGTCACTTGGTTCTCTCTCTGCTAGTGTTCCGCGTAGAACGAAATGCTGTGCAAGCGAACCGTACAGGCATCAGGATGTGGGAGCGATAGGCCATAAGCTCAACTCTCAGAAGTGTGTAGGCATTGCAGGCAGATGCCTGCCAGACACTTATTGATGGAAGCTAGCACCGAGCTACACATTCATGGAACAAGGACGTTTGCAATGTCTGTATTGGACTCAGATTCACTTGAGCAGAGTCCTGTCACTTCCATATGCTTTTCACACAACCTCTTCCGGCGCCTAACTTTAGGATGCTGGGACCTAGGTCTACGGGCAGTCAGGATGCGGGAGGGTCCTGCCCTGACCTCAGCTCGCACAAGGAAGCATGCCTGGAAGCCGGCTTTCAACTAGCTGCGTTCTTAGGGCCCTGAGAACGTAGCTGTACTCTCAGCCAGGAGGTACCCAGAATACCACTCCGCTGCAGCTGGAGACACCCTCCGGGTCTGCTGATTCCACTTGCGTCTCACAAGCCTCTGACAAACTGCTCTGGTGCAGATGTTCGAAACTCATTCTGCAGGCGGTGTGCAACTGTGAGGGACTGAGGGTGAGCTCAACTCTCCGACGTATGTTGCTTTTGGACAAAGCGTTCAAAGAGCTTCTCTCGTATGGCACTTAGGATGTAGCACCTGGCTCACACAGGAAATACTAGGAAACCGCTAGATTGAGCTTGGATGCACTAGTCTTGTGGGGCGGGACTACCACTTACCTCTCACAACACTTCAGTCACGCATCGGGGATAGGCCTGTTAGGAGCGCGGTGTACCTGCAGGCAGGATGTGGGAGGGACAGTCCATAAGCTCAACTCTCGGAAGTGTGTAGGCATTGCAGGCAGATGCCTGCCAGACACTTATTGATGGAAGCTAGCACCGAGCTACACATTCATTGAACAAGGACGTTTGCAATGTCTGTATTGGACTCAGATTCACTTGAGCAGAGTCCTGTCACTTCCATATGCTTTTCACACAACCTCTTCCGGCGCCTAACTTTAGGATGCTGGGACCTAGGTCTACGGGCAGTCAGGATGCGGGAGGGTCCTGCCCTGACCTCAGCTCGCACAAGGAAGCATGCCTGGAAGCCGGCTTTCAACTAGCTGCGTTCTTAGGGCCCTGAGAACGTAGCTGTACTCTCAGCCAGGAGGTACCCAGAATACCACTCCGCTGCAGCTGGAGACACCCTCCGGGTCTGCTGATTCCACTTGTGTCTCACAAGCCTCTGAGAAACGGCTGTGGTGCTGATGTTCGAAACTCATTCTGCAGGCAGTGTGCAACGGTGAGGGACTGAGGGTGAGCTCAACTCTCAGAAGTTAGGTGCCTTGGGACTAGACGTCCAGCTAGCTTCTCTCGTATGGAACTTAGGATGTAGCACCTGGCTAACATAGGAATTACTAGGGAATCCCTGGATTGAGCTTGGAGGCACTAGTCTTGAGGGCCGAGACTTTCCACTTACCTCTCACAACACTTCAGTCATGCATCGAGCCTAGGCCTGTTATGAGCGAGGTGTACCTGCAGGCAGAATGTGGGAGGGACAGGCCATAAGCTCAACTCTCAGGAGCGTGTATGCCTAGGAGGCAGATGTCTGCTCCCCACTCATACAGGGGAGTTAGAACCTAGCTCCACTCTCATTGAACAAGGACGTTGGCCATCGCTGTATTCAACTCACATTGCCGTGAGGACAGGCCTGACGCTTCCACACGCATTTCTCACCACCTGTCTCTGCACCTGACATGAGGATTTTGGCAGCTCACCCACAGAGGTACCCGAGGCGGGAGGATCCTTCGTTGAGCTCAACTCTCCAAAGGTAGCATGCCCCGAATGCAGCTTTCCACTAGCTGCGTTCTTATGGCCGTGAGAACGCAGCAGCCCTGGAAGTCAGGACGTTGCGTTTATACCGCTCTACTGCACCGAGTGACAGCACCATTGAGGCCTGCAGCTTGCCCCGTGCGTCCCATGAGCTTCTGACAAACATGTCTAGTGAGGATGTTCGTAACTCCATGTGCAGGCAGTGTGGAACTGGGAAGGACGGCACGTCAGCTCATCGCACAGAAGGAAGTTCCCCTGAGAGAGAGCTTGCAACTAGGTACTCAGGGTTGGAAGTTAGTATGTACCACCCATCTGAGGGAGGAAGTCGTCAGAAGTCACTGGATTGAGCTAAGAGACACTTGCTCTCACAAAGCTTGAATCCCGTGTCCAACGAAATCCCTTGGCTGCAAAGGGTACAGGCGGTCAGCATGTGGGAGGTTGAAGCCATAAGCTCAACCCAAAGGAGTGTGCATGCCTTGGAGGCAGCTGTGTGCTAGGAGCGAAATTGACAAGCCAGTCACTTGGTTCTCTCTCTGCTAGTGTTCCGCGTAGAACGAAATGCTGTGCAAGCGAACCGTACAGGCATCAGGATGTGGGAGCGATAGGCCATAAGCTCAACTCTCAGAAGTGTGTAGGCATTGCAGGCAGATGCCTGCCAGACACTTATTGATGGAAGCTAGCACCGAGCTACACATTCATGGAACAAGGACGTTTGCAATGTCTGTATTGGACTCAGATTCACTTGAGCAGAGTCCTGTCACTTCCATATGCTTTTCACACAACATCTTCCGGCGCCTAACTTTAGGATGCTGGGACCTAGGTCTACGGGCAGTCAGGATGCGGGAGGGTCCTGCCCTGACCTCAGCTCGCACAAGGAAGCATGCCTGGAAGCCGGCTTTCAACTAGCTGCGTTCTTAGGGCCCTGAGAACGTAGCTGTACTCTCAGCCAGGAGGTACCCAGAATACCACTCCGCTGCAGCTGGAGACACCCTCCGGGTCTGCTGATTCCACTTGCGTCTCACAAGCCTCTGACAAACTGCTCTGGTGCAGATGTTCGAAACTCATTCTGCAGGCGGTGTGCAACTGTGAGGGACTGAGGGTGAGCTCAACTCTCCGACGTATGTTGCTTTTGGACAAAGCGTTCAAAGAGCTTCTCTCGTATGGCACTTAGGATGTAGCACCTGGCTCACACAGGAAATACTAGGAAACCGCTAGATTGAGCTTGGATGCACTAGTCTTGTGGGGCGGGACTACCACTTACCTCTCACAACACTTCAGTCACGCATCGGGGATAGGCCTGTTAGGAGCGCGGTGTACCTGCAGGCAGGATGTGGGAGGGACAGTCCATAAGCTCAACTCTCGGAAGTGTGTAGGCATTGCAGGCAGATGCCTGCCAGACACTTATTGATGGAAGCTAGCACCGAGCTACACATTTATTGAACAAGGACGTTTGCAATGTCTGTATTGGACTCAGATTCACTTGAGCAGAGTCCTGTCACTTCCATATGCTTTTCACACAACCTCTTCCGGCGCCTAACTTTAGGATGCTGGGACCTAGGTCTACGGGCAGTCAGGATGCGGGAGGGTCCTGCCCTGACCTCAGCTCGCACAAGGAAGCATGCCTGGAAGCCGGCTTTCAACTAGCTGCGTTCTTAGGGCCCTGAGAACGTAGCTGTACTCTCAGCCAGGAGGTACCCAGAATACCACTCCGCTGCACCTGGAGACACCCTCCGGGTCTGCTGATTCCACTTGTGTCTCACAAGCCTCTGAGAAACGGCTGTGGTGCTGATGTTCGAAACTCATTCTGCAGGCAGTGTGCAACGGTGAGGGACTGAGGGTGAGCTCAACTCTCAGAAGTTAGGTGCCTTGGGACTAGACGTCCAGCTAGCTTCTCTCGTATGGAACTTAGGGTGTAGCACCTGGCTAACATAGGAATTACTAGGGAATCCCTGAATTGAGCTTGGAGGCACTAGTCTTGAGGGCCGAGACTTTCCACTTACCTCTCACAACACTTCAGTCATGCATCGAGCCTAGGCCTGTTATGAGCGAGGTGTACCTGCAGGCAGAATGTGGGAGGGACAGGCCATAAGCTCAACGCTCAGGAGCGTGTATGCCTAGGAGGCAGATGTCTGCTCCCCACTCATACAGGGGAGTTAGAACCTAGCTCCACTCTCATTGAACAAGGACGTTGGCCATCGCTGTATTCAACTCACATTGCCGTGAGGACAGGCCTGACGCTTCCACACGCATTTCTCACCACCTGTCTCTGCACCTGACATGAGGATTTTGGCAGCTCACCCACAGAGGTACCCGAGGTGGGAGGATCCTTCGTTGAGCTCAACTCTCCAAAGGTAGCATGCCCCGAATGCAGCTTTCCACTAGCTGCGTTCTTATGGCCGTGAGAACGCAGCAGCCCTGGAAGTCAGGACGTTGCGTTTATACCGCTCTACTGCACCGAGTGACAGCACCATTGAGGCCTGCAGCTTGCCCCGTGCGTCCCATGAGCTTCTGACAAACATGTCTAGTGAGGATGTTCGTAACTCCATGTGCAGGCAGTGTGGAACTGGGAAGGACGGCACGTCAGCTCATCGCACAGAAGGAAGTTCCCCTGAGAGAGAGCTTGCAACTAGGTACTCAGGGTTGGAAGTTAGTATGTACCACCCATCTGAGGGAGGAAGTCGTCAGAAGTCACTGGATTGAGCTAAGAGACACTTGCTCTCACAAAGCTTGAATCCCGTGTCCAACGAAATCCCTTGGCTGCAAAGGGTACAGGCGGTCAGCATGTGGGAGGTTGAAGCCATAAGCTCAACCCAAAGGAGTGTGCATGCCTTGGAGGCAGCTGTGTGCTAGGAGCGAAATTGACAAGCCAGTCACTTGGTTCTCTCTCTGCTAGTGTTCCGCGTAGAACGAAATGCTGTGCAAGCGAACCGTACAGGCATCAGGATGTGGGAGCGATAGGCCATAAGCTCAACTCTCAGAAGTGTGTAGGCATTGCAGGCAGATGCCTGCCAGACACTTATTGATGGAAGCTAGCACCGAGCTACACATTCATGGAACAAGGACGTTTGCAATGTCTGTATTGGACTCAGATTCACTTGAGCAGAGTCCTGTCACTTCCATATGCTTTTCACACAACCTCTTCCGGCGCCTAACTTTAGGATGCTGGGACCTAGGTCTACGGGCAGTCAGGATGCGGGAGGGTCCTGCCCTCACCTCAGCTCGCACAAGGAAGCATGCCTGGAAGCCGGCTTTCAACTAGCTGCGTTCTTAGGGCCCTGAGAACGTAGCTGTACTCTCAGCCAGGAGGTACCCAGAATACCACTCCGCTGCAGCTGGAGACACCCTCCGGGTCTGCTGATTCCACTTGCGTCTCACAAGCCTCTGACAAACTGCTCTGGTGCAGATGTTCGAAACTCATTCTGCAGGCAGTGTGCAACTGTGAGGGACTGAGGGTGAGCTCAACTCTCCGACGTATGTTGCTTTTGGACAAAGCGTTCAACTAGCTTCTCTCGTATGGCACTTAGGATGTAGCACCTGGCTCACACAGGAAATACTAGGAAACCGCTAGATTGAGCTTGGATGCACTAGTCTTGTGGGCCGGGACTACCACTTACCTCTCACAACACTTCAGTCACGCATCGGGGATAGGCCTGTTAGGAGCGCGGTGTACCTGCAGGCAGGATGTGGGAGGGACAGTCCATAAGCTCAACTCTCGGAAGTGTGTAGGCATTGCAGGCAGATGCCTGCCAGACACTTATTGATGGAAGCTAGCACCGAGCTACACATTTATTGAACAAGGACGTTTGCAATGTCTGTATTGGACTCAGATTCACTTGAGCAGAGTCCTGTCACTTCCATATGCTTTTCACACAACCTCTTCCGGCGCCTAACTTTAGGATGCTGGGACCTAGGTCTACGGGCAGTCAGGATGCGGGAGGGTCCTGCCCTGACCTCAGCTCGCACAAGGAAGCATGCCTGGAAGCCGGCTTTCAACTAGCTGCGTTCTTAGGGCCCTGAGAACGTAGCTGTACTCTCAGCCAGGAGGTACCCAGAATACCACTCCGCTGCAGCTGGAGACACCCTCCGGGTCTGCTGATTCCACTTGTGTCTCACAAGCCTCTGAGAAACGGCTGTGGTGCTGATGTTGGAAACTCATTCTGCAGGCAGTGTGCAACGGTGAGGGACTGAGGGTGAGCTCAACTCTCAGAAGTTATTTGCCTTGGGACTAGACGTCCAGCTAGCTTCTCTCGTATGGAACTTAGGGTGTAGCACCTGGCTAACATAGGAATTACTAGGGAATCCCTGGATTGAGCTTGGAGGCACTAGTCTTGAGGGCCGAGACTTTCCACTTACCTCTCACAACACTTCAGTCATGCATCGAGCCTAGGCCTGTTATGAGCGAGGTGTACCTGCAGGCAGAATGTGGGAGGGACAGGCCATAAGCTCAACTCTCAGGAGCGTGTATGCCTAGGAGGCAGATGTCTGCTCCCCACTCATACAGGGGAGTTAGAACCTAGCTCCACTCTCATTGAACAAGGACGTTGGCCATCGCTGTATTCAACTCACATTGCCGTGAGGACAGGCCTGACGCTTCCACACGCATTTCTCACCACCTGTCTCTGCACCTGACATGAGGATTTTGGCAGCTCACCCACAGAGGTACCCGAGGCGGGAGGATCCTTCGTTGAGCTCAACTCTCCAAAGGTAGCATGCCCCGAATGCAGCTTTCCACTAGCTGCGTTCTTATGGCCGTGAGAACGCAGCAGCCCTGGAAGTCAGGACGTTGCGTTTATACCGCTCTACTGCACCGAGTGACAGCACCATTGAGGCCTGCAGCTTGCCCCGTGCGTCCCATGAGCTTCTGACAAACATGTCTAGTGAGGATGTTCGTAACTCCATGTGCAGGCAGTGTGGAACTGGGAAGGACGGCACGTCAGCTCATCGCACAGAAGGAAGTTCCCCTGAGAGAGAGCTTGCAACTAGGTACTCAGGGTTGGAAGTTAGTATGTACCACCCATCTGAGGGAGGAAGTCGTCAGAAGTCACTGGATTGAGCTAAGAGACACTTGCTCTCACAAAGCTTGAATCCCGTGTCCAACGAAATCCCTTGGCTGCAAAGGGTACAGGCGGTCAGCATGTGGGAGGTTGAAGCCATAAGCTCAACCCAAAGGAGTGTGCATGCCTTGGAGGCAGCTGTGTGCTAGGAGCGAAATTGACAAGCCAGTCACTTGGTTCTCTCTCTGCTAGTGTTCCGCGTAGAACGAAATGCTGTGCAAGCGAACCGTACAGGCATCAGGATGTGGGAGCGATAGGCCATAAGCTCAACTCTCAGAAGTGTGTAGGCATTGCAGGCAGATGCCTGCCAGACACTTATTGATGGAAGCTAGCACCGAGCTACACATTCATTGAACAAGGACGTTTGCAATGTCTGTATTGCGATCAGATACACTTGAGCAGAGTCCTGTCACTTCCATATGCTTTTCACACAACCTCTTCCGGCGCCTAACGTTAGGATGCTGGGACCTAGGTCTACGGGCAGTCAGGATGCGGGAGGGTCCTGCCCTGACCTCAGCTCGCACAAGGAAGCATGCCTGGAAGCCGGCTTTCAACTAGCTGCGTTCTTAGGGCCCTGAGAACGTAGCTGTACTCTCAGCCAGGAGGTACCCAGAATACCACTCCACTGCAGCTGGAGACACCCTCCGGGTCTGCTGATTCCACTTGTGTCTCACGAGCCTCTGAGAAACGGTTGTGGTGCTGATGTTGGAAACTCATTCTGCAGGCAGTGTGCAACTGTGAGGGACTGAGGGTGAGCTCAACTCTCAGAAGTTATTTGCCTTGGGACTAGACGTCCAGCTAGCTTCTCTCGTATGGAACTTAGGATGTAGCACCTGGCTAACATAGGAATTACTAGGGAATCCCTGGATTGAGCTTGGAGGCACTAGTCTTGAGGGCCGAGACTTTCCACTTACCTCTCACAACACTTCAGTCATGCATCGAGCCTAGGCCTGTTATGAGCGAGGTGTACCTGCAGGCAGGATGTGGGAGGGACAGGCCATAAGCTCAACTCTCAGGAGCGTGTATGCCTAGGAGGCAGATGTCTGCGCCCCACTCATACAGGGGAGTTAGAACCTAGCTACACTCTCATTGAACAAGGACGTTGGCCATCGCTGTATTCAACTCACATTTCCGTGAGGACAGGCCTGACGCTTCCACACGCATTTCTCACCACCTGTCTCTGCACCTGACATGAGGATTTTGGCAGCTCACCCACAGGGGTACCCGAGGCGGGAGGGTCCTTCGTTGAGCTCAACTCTCCAAAGGTAGCATGCCCCGAATGCAGCTTTCCACTAGCTGCGTTCTTATGGCCGTGAGAACGCAGCAGCCCTGGAAGTCAGGACGTTGCGTTTATACTGCTCTACTGCACCGAGTGACAGCACCATTGAGGCCTGCAGCTTACCCCGTGCGTCCCATGAGCTTCTGACAAACATGTCTAGTGAGGATATTCGTAACTCCATGTGCAGGCAGTGTGGAACTGGGAAGGACGGCAAGTCAGCTCATCGCACAGAAGGAAGTTCCCCTGAGAGAGAGCTTGCAACTAGGTACTCAGGGTTGGAAGTTAGTATGTACCACCCATCTGAGGGAGGAAGTCGTCAGAAGTCACTGGATTGAGCTAAGAGACACTTGCTCTCACAAAGCTTGAATCCCGTGTCCAACGAAATCCCTTGGCTGCAAAGGGTACAGGCGGTCAGCATGTGGGAGGTTGAAGCCATAAGCTCAACCCAAAGGAGTGTGCATGCCTTGGAGGCAGCTGTGTGCTAGGAGCGAAATTGACAAGCCAGTCACTTGGTTCTCTCTCTGCTAGTGTTCCGCGTAGAACGAAATGCTGTGCAAGCGAACCGTACAGGCATCAGGATGTGGGAGCGATAGGCCATAAGCTCAACTCTCAGAAGTGTGTAGGCATTGCAGGCAGATGCCTGCCAGACACTTATTGATGGAAGCTAGCACCGAGCTACACATTCATTGAACAAGGACGTTTGCAATGTCTGTATTGCGATCAGATACACTTGAGCAGAGTCCTGTCACTTCCATATGCTTTTCACACAACCTCTTCCGGCGCCTAACGTTAGGATGCTGGGACCTAGGTCTACGGGCAGTCAGGATGCGGGAGGGTCCTGCCCTGACCTCAGCTCGCACAAGGAAGCATGCCTGGAAGCCGGCTTTCAACTAGCTGCGTTCTTAGGGCCCTGAGAACGTAGCTGTACTCTCAGCCAGGAGGTACCCAGAATACCACTCCACTGCAGCTGGAGACACCCTCCAGGTCGGCTTATTGCACTTGCGTCTCAGAAGCCTCTGACAAACTGCTCTGGTGCAGATGTTGGAAACTCATTCTGCAGGCAGTGTGCAACTGTGAGGGACTGAGGGTGAGCTCAACTCCCCGAAGTTGCTTTTGGACAAGGCGTTCAGCTAGCTTCTGTCGTATGGCATTTAGGATGTAGTACCTGGCTCACACAAGAAATACTAGGAAACCGCTAGATTGAGCTTGGATGCACTAGTCTTGTGGGCCGGGACTTTCCACTTACCCCTCACAACACTTCAGTCACGAATCGGGGCTAGGCCTGTTAGGAGCGCGGTGTACCTGCAGGCAGGATGTGGGAGGGACAGTCCATAAGCTCAACTCTCGGAAGTGTGTAATGCTTTGCAGCCAGATGTCTGGAAGACACTTATTGATGGGTGCTAGGACCGAGCTACACTCTCATTGAACAAGGACGTTTGCAATGTCTGTATTGGACTCAGAGTCACTTGAGC